>NC_136854.1:43661301-43791301 GCF_951799975.1 Gobius niger
TACTACTACTACTATTACTATTACTACTACTACTACTACTACTACTACTACCAATACTACTACTACTACTACTACTACTACTACTACTATTACTACTACTACTACTACTACTACTACTACTACTACTATTACTACTACTACTACTACTACTACTATTACTACTACTATTACTACTACTACTACTACTACTACTACTACTACTACTACTACCAATACTACTACTACTACTACTACTACTACTACTACTATTACTACTACTATTACTACTACTACTACTACTACTATTACTACTACTATTACTACTACTATTACTACTACTACTACTACTACTACTACTACTACTACTACCAATACTACTACTACTACTACTACTACTACTATTACTACTACTATTACTACTACTATTACTACTACTACTACTACTACTACTACTACTACTACTACCACTACCAATACTACTACTACTACTACTACTACCAATACTACTACTACTACTACTACTACTACTACTACTACTACTATTACTACTACTACTACTACTACTACCAATACTACTACTACTACTACTACTATTACTACTACCACTACTACTACCACTACTACTACTACTACCAATATTACTACTACTACTACTACACCACCAAGTATGAAGGAAAGCTTTTGTAGAGTGAAAACGCGCTTTGCAATTGTACAAATATCAAAGTACAAACGCTCAATAACTCTGGATTTGTTCAACTGGACAGCACCACAAAAAGTAAGTACACCCGAGTTATAATAGTAATAATATAAATGCTTACTAATACTAATAAATACTTATATTATTAATTATAGATGTAAAGGATTGGCTTATGCAGAACCAGAGCTGCGGGTATTAGCTCTAAATGCTGTTGTTAAATTATGTTTATGCACTTTTATGATCAGGAACACAATGTATATCCCTATGTAAGGGTAAGAATACTGCTGTGGCTTTTACATGTGATGGTGATGATGATTTTTTTTATATATATCTTTATTTGAATTGGGACAGTGCACATTAATCAACATGTGTTTCTTCAACATGTAAATGTGCTGGAGTTAGACATATAGGCTCATTTTCCTCCGTAGTCCCCTGGCAGGTTGATGTCATGACAAACACAGGCACAAACATACAGAGAAAACACCATCACAAGGACATAAAAAGACAGTGAATGATGAACGACAACATTAAATATGTAAAAAGTAGGTAAATGTTCACAGATCAGAAAGGGACAAAACACAAAACACCACAATCTTCCACACAGCAACACATGTATCAGTGGTGACTCTAAACCATGCTGTGTTCACATGTCTGATTGTCCAAGAGCCACTTTTTCACAGAGTTTCTCAAAGTGTGGAGTGAGGTCAGGTTTCTCAGTTCTGTTGGGATCAGGTTCCAGGAGTGAGCTGCTCGTACTGAGGAGGCAGATTGTCCGAAATAAGTCTTTCTGAATGGGATTTTACAGTCTCCTCTGCTGGATGATGATGATGATGAAATGTAGTAAGAGACTGAGTGATCTGTTATGGATGTGATGCTGATGAATGACCCCTGACTGTACTGTATATTTATGACACATTCATGGAACACGGTCCTGATAAATAAACAAACAAAATCAAATGTAAGATTAAGATTTTTCTTTTCTTGATCTGTAGGATAATAAAATGTAGGATAAACAAAATGTAATAAAGAAAAATATAATTCTTGTGTACGTACAGAATTTTTAGGGTTACCGTGTCTTTTTTTTTGGGGGGAGGGGGTTAAAAAAGTTGCCATAATTTCTATTAACCTCTTAACTCCCGCCTGAACCGAGAGCATTTTCTCCAGTTCAGCTTTACCCAAATCCAGTGTAACACCTCATTTGAAAGACCTACAAAACTAAATGGATCTTTTTCCTCACGTCATCAGATTATTTTCCATCCTTTTTTTATTCAACTCATTTTTTTCAACTCACTTTTTTGGTAATTTTTTTGTAATTTTTTGTCACATTTGTTTTTCTTTTTTTTGTCACATTTTTGTCATTTTTTTCGTCACTTTTTTGTCAAAGTTTTCTCACTTTTTTGTCACATTTTTTAGTCACTTTTTTGTCACATCTTCATCATTGTTTTCGTCTCAGTTCTGTCGCTATTTTCACACCTTTTTTCCAGAAGCTTTTGGATTGGGGTAAAGCCAAACTGGAGACTTTTTGTTTTTGTTAAACAGGACGAGCTGGATACAAACCTGAACAGACACATGGTTTTTCTTCTGATTTGAGCATGTAAAATAGCCCGTCACAAACACAGAGAAACTATTACACAAAACTAAACATTTCACATTTGCAAAAGATCATTGACTCAAACAGACTCAAATGATCTTAAAGTCCTTTCGATTGATTATGTTCTCAGTATCTGAATTGTAGTATTATTGCTATGGTTGTGATAAACTTTAAAGTACATCTGACCCCTGAAACAATCAAAACCATTATGTTTTAACAAAAGCTTTTATTCACACGTTTTCAAATACACCAGCTCAGCAATTTAAAAACATCACACAAAACAAAACTGCTCCACAAACTGAAAGATTCAGTTTAATACATTAGTGCTTTTATACTTTGTTACCAATACTTCCTGCTGTCGACATCGTCTCTGTGGAACAGGGGTGGATCTAGAAAGAAAATCACGGGGTGAGCGAGCAGGGTCGGGGATCATTCCTGCGGTGGAAACACATTTTCCATGTCGGATGTTTATAGGGGGGTACGAAGGTTTTACTTTTACTTTTCTCCCACCTGAACTGAGCACATTTTCCCCGTCAAGCGTCAAAATAGCGACACAAACTAGGATGAAAACGCTACAAAACAGCCTAAAAAGCAACAATAACAAAATAAAAAAGTGCCAAAAAAAATAGCTACGAAAAAGTGGTGAACCCCTTAACTCCCACCTGAACCGAGCACATTTTCTCCTGCTTTACCCCAATCCAAAAGCTTCTGGACAAAAGGTGTGAAAATAGCAACAAAACTGAGACGAAAACAAGGATGAAAATGTGAGAAAATTGAGAAAAAATGTACAAAAATGGACAAAAATTTGACACAAAAATTGACCAAAAAAAATCGAAACATTTGACGAAAATGAGACGATTGCCCAACAAAAAAAGTGATGAAAATAAATCTGATGATGTGAGGAAAAAGATCAATTTAGTTTTGTAGGTCTTTCAAATGAGGCGTTACACTGGCCTACAGGATTTGGGTAAAGCTGAACTGGAGAAAATGCTCTCGGTTCAGGCGGGAGTTAAGAGGTTAAAGAGCCACAAAAGCTACAAAAGAGCGACAAAAATTTGGCAAAAACGCGACAATGAAGCGACAAAAAAAGGGATGAAAAAGCAACAAAAAATCATGTGACAAAAAATCTGAAAAAACAATTCAAATAAGTCGTTAAAAAACACGCAACAAATAAGTTAGGACCAGTTTGTAGGCCTTTATTTTCAGATGAGGCATTACAGTCCAGTCCAGAAGCTTTTAGATTTGGGTAAAGCCAAACTGACAATGCGCTCGATTAAGGTGAGGGGTAAGAGGTTAATATAGACCAGGGGTTGGCAACGTCAGGCCCGGGGGCAAAATCCGGCCCTTCAGCACAGAACCTTTGGCCCTCAAGATGATTTTGAGAAATAACTTTAACCGTTGTAGAGTTTAACCTCTTAACCCCTGCCTTAACCCAGCACTTTTTCTCCAGTTTGGCTTCACCCGAATCTGAAAAGCCTAAGGAATAACACTTAATTTGAAAGCTAAGACCGTCAAAACTGATCTACGATTTTTCCTCAGGTTGCTGCTCACTTTTTTTTGTGTTTGTTGGTTTTTCCTCCCTTTTTTTGTCGCTAGTTTTTGTCGATCTTTTGATGCGTTTTTTTCCAAGAAGCTTTTAAGATTTGGGAAAGGTCGAACGAACTGGAGAAAACGTGTGTTAAGTACTGTAAAAACATGAGAAATACTGTCAATGACTAGGGAGGCACCGATACCACTTTTTCTAAAACCGATACGAGTACGAGTACTTTGATTTAAGTACTTGCCGATACGAGTACAAGGCATTTTCTTCAACGTTCTTACTTGTTTCACAGCAGATTGGTTTGTAATGAGTAAATTTACTCATGTACATTTCCTTAAGTAAAGTCGGCGACACATTTAAGAGCAGTTATATTAAAATTGTGCTGATGCCATTTATTATTTTATTTTATTTTCATTCAATATAATTTTTCATGTTTATGTCTCTGTCCATCACAGACAGAAAAGTCCATGTCCTAAAGCTCCTCAATGCCTGAGCTTTATTCATTTATGTGTTTTTATTTAACAATAGTATTGAGATGTTTCTTAAATGGTCTCTTTTCGTCTTTACTTCAGCTCCTGTAGATTTTCTCGTGTGTTTGTAGTAACTTAGCGAGTAGCTACAGCGTTTTCATTGTTCTGCTGCAGCTCATTTTCCCTCAATATAAACATGCTGTGTGTCTTTAATCTGGATTTTCTGAGGACTTTTTAGTCGCTGGGTTAGTTTTTCAGATGAATAAACCCCTGGGCTTAAAACGGCGTCAGAATGGCCAAAACTGTTAGCCGCGAGTTAGCATCGTTAGCCTGTATGTTGTAAACACTGCAGACGCTGCAGCACTAACAACATTTAGCTCTGGTTAAATCCAGCTCAGACTCTGGTTTAGAGAGCGCAGTCTGTAATAAAGTCAGCTCTATGTGGATTATTGGATTTACACTAAACTATTCTCCAGTTTGTTGCTTCTTCGCTCCTCAGTGGAGAGGCGCGTCCTGTAGCTGCGCTGGCCGCACGTCAAATGGTATCGGTTTCTGGTATCGGGACCTCATGAATGAGTACGAGTATGTGGTATCAGCCCGATACCCGATACTGGTATCGGTGCATCCCTAGAACATTCATATATTATGCACAGCACTGGCATTTGTAAGCTTTACTTTTGGCTCAAATTGTCAGATTCGGCCCGTGCAGTGTTAATTTTGACAACATATTTTAATTTAGTTTTAGTCTTTTGACGAAAATGTAATTCGATTTTAGTCTAGTTTTAGTCGACTAACATTGCAAGTAAATTTAGTCGACTAAATTCAAGACTAATTGAGTGGACTTTGCATTGATAATATTGATTCTAATCATATTTAATGTTGTTCCTCTGCTTCATGTTTCTGCTCCACATGAACAAAGCTCAGAGCTGATCCTTTAAACCTGATCTGAGGCTCTTTCAGACGCTCAATACAAGTTTGGATGGTTTTAGTCTCTCCTTTTCATTTTTATTTAGTCTCATTTTAGTCGACTCAAATATCTGGACATTTTAGTCACAGTTTTAGTCTCATGAGAAACTTTTAATTTAGTTTTAGTCCAATTTTAGTCGTCAAAAATATCACTTTGACTAAAATTAAGACTAAATATTTTAGTCGACGAAATTAACACTGGGCCCGTGGTCGTTTTACAATGAAGGAAATCGGCCCCGACCGAGCACACTTGCCCACCCCTGCTGTAAAACGCATTGGGCCTGAAAAAAAGGTAGAAAAGTGCTATATAAGGTGAGTTTTTTTACCATTTGATTGCACTATATTAATAAGAGCTCAATGTTAAAGTGTACAAAATGATGTTGGACAATCGAAGGGGCTTTTCCTTCAGAGACATCGCTCTGACATTTTATGCGACATCAGACTCTTTATACACATGAACGTCTTGTTACAATTCAAACACTTATACGGCTCCTTGTCTTTGTGCGTTTCCTTATGGGCCACGAGTTCACAGCTGTCGGCGAATTCCCTGTCGCAAACCTGACACCGGTGGGGCTTCTCCTTCGGGTGGACCACCAGGTTGTGCTGATAGAAGTTTTGTCGGAACCTGAAGGTCATGCCGCAGGGGTCGCAGCGATACGGCCTCTCCCCCGTGTGAACCCGCATGTGCTGGCTCAGATATTGCTTCTCAGAAAAGCTATTGTTGCAAAGCGAGCAGCTGAAGGACTGGACTTTCGCGTCGATGAAAGGCGGATCGCCGACATCCGCGGAAAACCGTTCTTCCTCTTTAGCCGCAGCGTTTCCACGGCGCTCTTTCACGTCTTTTCTTTTACCGTTTCTCCTCTTTCTAGGTTTTCTCTTCTTCTTCGGCGAGGGCTCCCAGTCGTCGGAATTGTCCGTGTCTGAGAAGCTGCACGGCGCGAGTTCTGCGTTGAAATCCGAGCTGCAGCCGGGCTCCTCGCTGGCTGTGGCGGCGGCGCCCTGTCCGAGCCCCTCAGGCGGTTCGCGTTGGAAGAAAGCGGGTTTGACCGGATGAGCTTCGGACGTGGAGGTGGAATGAGGGAGCGGGAACTGGAGGTCGAGCGGTATTTCTTCCTCTTCATATTTAATGCGTTCGAAATGAGGGTCGACGTCTGTTTGCAACACGACAGCCTGGATGTCTGTGGGATGGAAAGCAGAAGAAAAGTGTGTTAGACGAAGACTTGACTGTGAAGCAGGTTGAGGATTCAGAACAAAGGAGAACACATAAAACGGACCTCATTCTTTGGCTACATAATGGTGCTCCTTTGGTGTATAAAACAAAGTAAAGTGTGATGAATAAATTAAATGCTCTACATACATTAAAGGGATATTTCAGGATGTTTGACATAGGGCCTCATTTCCTAGTATTCCAGAGTGTTGCTGATTTCTGGAGATATTTTTTTTGTAATTCATGCAGTTCTTATATTTGAAGAGTTTCGTGGCGCTAGGCTATTGCTAGGCTAGTGCATTTCTATGGTAGCTAGCCTGCATTAACCCGTTAACTCCCACCTGAACCGAGCACATTTTCTCCAGTTTGGCTTTACCCCAATCCAAAAGCTTCTGGGGAAAAGCTGTGGAAATAGCAACAAAACTGAGACGAAAACAATGATGGAAAAGTGGCAAAAATGTCACAAAAATGTCACAAGAAATTGACAAAAAATGACAAAAATGTGACAAAAAAAATGACAAAAAATGACAAAAATTTGACAAACAAATAACAAAAAAATAACAAAAAAATGACAAAAAATGATTAAAAAAAAATAACAAAAAAATAACAAAAAATGACAAAAATGTGACAAAAAAATGACAAAAAAATGACAAAAAACGTGACAAAAAAACGTATCACTTATAAGATCAGACTAACCATGGACACAGACATTTATATGGTTACTCTGGTGTTAAAAGTGATTTGCCTCAGGTGCTCTGTGGAGCGGGTCACACTGTTTTTAACCTCTTAACTCCCGCCTGAACCGAGAGGATCTTTTTCCTCACGTCATCAGATTTTTTTTCCATCATGTTTTTGTTGGGTATTCAACTCATTTTTGTCATTTTTTTTGGGTCAAATTTTGGTCTTTTTTTTTTAAATCACATTTTGTCATTTTTTGTAATCATTTTTTTTAATCATTTTTTGTCATTTTTTTGTCATTTTTTGTAATTTTTTTGTAATTTTTTTTAATCATTTTTTGTCATTTTTTTGTTATTTTTTTTAAATCATTTTTTGTCACATTTTTGTCATTTTTTGTAATTTTTTTGTAATTTTTTTGTTTTGTTTTTTGTCAATTTCTTGTGACATTTTTGTCACATTTCCATCATTGTTTTCGTCTCAGTTTTGTTGCTATTTCCTCAGCTTTTTTCCAGAAGCTTTTGGATTGGGGTAAAGCCAAACTGGAGAAAATGTGCTCGGTTCAGGCGGGAGTTAAGGGGTTAAAGCAGGCTAGCTGATACCATAGAAATGCGCTAGCCTAGCACTAGCCTAGCGCCACGAAACTCTTCAAATGTAAGAACAGCATGAATTACAAAAAATATATCTCCAGAAATCACTCTGAAAACTGTGGATAACGAGGAAATGAGGCCCTTTGTCAAACATCCTGAAATATCCCTTTAAGTGTAAACAATACAGCAGATGGTTGTCAATATGTAATCAAGATTCTTACAACCAACAGTAACAAAAATCATTAGAAATACAAATATTTATTAAATGAGCTGAAGTTAGTTCAATAGTAAACTGTGGGCCAATCTGTTTATAAAAGTGAACAAATGTGAATATTTTGTACAATATTTTACACAGAACTATTTATTTGGTCTCCAAGAATGTATTTTTCAATATGTTTAACCAAATATATTTCATTGTGTTTTGCAAATCCTTTTTTGGGGTTGTTGTTACATGACAAAAACACCACCCGCCGCCATATTGGATACTTTTACTAATGCAAATAATGTCAAACTGAAATTAAATTAAAATTAAGAAGCTACAAACTGTTCAATCTATCCCGTCACAAAAAGGAATTACTACAACTGTGAGGCACTACAGCACAAAATGCAGCGACATGTTAAAGCATGAAAATAGCTGGATTACGAAGTATTTTGCCCACCAGCGCCTCAGACGATCCCCCAGCACAGACTCAGGCTCTGCCAAACACTGCAAATCATTCACTTCTATTTATATCAAATATTACATTTCTGTCCTAGTTTAAAACAGCATTTCAATACTTTTTACACAACACGACCAACATGTATTGAACAGGGTGGCAGTGATACAGTGAATGCAACACTGAACGCTGGGAATGAACAGAGAAAACAATACGGCTAAATAACATGACTAAAAAAACAAGAGATGACCTGATCCTGACTGAGATACGAGAATGAGAAGTAATAAACCAATCTCACGTTCTGCAACTGAATCAATGAAAACGTTGCTCCTGGTCTTGCAGCGGTTGCTATAGGTGTTAGCTGCCAAAACGAGCCTCTTGTCCCATCTAGATTTCATTTGTTTCATTCATGCCTAAAATACTCGCAGTTATCATTTTTGAGATTGTGGGAAATTGATGATTTTTAGTTAGTTATATTTTATAATGCTATTGAATGTTTTTTATGAGTTTAATCCATGTGCTTTAAGTTTCAGTTGAAACCAATCTTTTCACACACACATCGCTGCAACAATACCACATTTCTGGCTCTTGCATTCTTTTGCTCAAACCTGTGGAGACGTCCGGCGCCCTCACCGGAGCTGTGAAAAATAACTCCAAATAAGGCAACAGGAAGACACTTGTAGTGGAAAGCTACTGAGAGAAAAGCTTGATGACCTCGGCCCGAGCTCCACTCATCTCCTGTCTCTTCGTGAGCGTCACCTGTTTTCTGATATATATCTGTAAGAGCGCAGTTAGACGGCGCCGTTTCCTGGGACACCCCGTTCAAACACCGTGTATATTGTTCGGGACTTTAGCGTTCAGATAACCTGTGTTTAGAAATTGTAATTGTTATAGGGAATAAATCTTCTTTGACTAAAGCTACTGAATTCTGGTGGTTTCACCTCGGACCTTGGGATCAACGAACACGCTGGGGAGACCTTTTTGATACTTTAATATTTTAAACATAACTGTTTAACTGTGTTTAAATTGATCTTATGGAGTCAGATCTTATGTAAATTTAGAGTTTTAATATTTCCTGTGAAATCGCCCACAAGATCGACAGTCTGCACGTGAAGGGACCGCGATACGAGCGATCGTTGTTATTGTTTACTTCTGCAATTTTCGCCTGATGTTTTGGTGAATGGTCGGCAACAGCTGATGCAGACAGGCGTCTAACTCGGTTTTATAGAATGATAGATCTGTTACAGCGCAAGAGAAGCAATGCACTGTTTATGGACACTGTTTTTGCTGATTATAGGATTTTAATAAAATGTTTATCAAATATGAAAATCGCGATCGCTCGTATTCTAACCGAACCGCCGAGCTTTCAATTATAAAACCGGAAGGACGTTACTTCCACATTAGTCCATCAAAACACACATTATGTAATTAGAAAAACGTGTAATCCGGTCATACGCACTTTGTTATTGAACAGGTCTGCAGGGCGCGTGCAGCCGTGTGTGTTCCTGTGTGTTACTGTGTGTTACTGTGTTACTGTGTTACTGTGTGTTACTGTGTGTTCCTGTGTGTTACTGTGTGTCACTGTTATGGTAATTATCTCGGTTCACAACAAGTGAGCAGCTGGTTACAACTTCTCAACCTATTTAAAACATTTTTTTTAATGAAAATGCCACAATAACGCGGTCCACTGAAGAGCACACCCACCTTCCTTTAGCAGCTCCTCTTTCAGTTCTGGCTGGATGTGGTATTTATGGTCTTGCAGCAGCTTGGAGCGCAAAACCTCCTGATATTCCGTAAATGTTTGCTCAAAAAGCGCGAAAATCTCGTCTGCAGCAACGACCAGCCGCTCCACCACCAGGTCCCTCAGCGCTGTGGTGTTTACAGACATCTCCCCTGACTGTGCAGCTCCAGCACAAGCTTCAAAACATGCTAACGTGCTAACGTGCTAACCGGAAATAGTACCGGAAGTAAAAAACAAAAAACTCGGCTTCCGTTACTCACACGTCAGACTTGTCGAGTAAAATATTTATTTATTTATTTATTTATTTATTTATTTATTTATTTATTTATTTATTTCCGACGATAAAAATAAGGTTTATTTGATATTTCCAAAAACAGTTAAACATTTGTTTATCGTTACCATGACAACAGCTCCAGCGGAATTATTTATTTTATTTTATTTTTTTATTTTTTTATTAACATGTGCAATACAGCAATACAACAAATATGGCAGGAATGTTCCGTATTACAAACTGTTTAGTCAGAGCAGGACATGAACATGAAAAATAAAATAAAAAAAGTGAGTTGCAATACAAGAGGTGGCTTAAAGACGTCACATGTCTTTTCGTGTCAAAGTTATGCAACAATTATAAAATGTATTATGAGCATGTCTCTCTTGGGTTCTTTACAAGTGACTTAATGAGTCCTGACAAGATGTTTATTGTTAACCTATCCATTATTTTGGGAAAAATTTATATTCATAAGTGTAAATTTGCAAACAAAGCCCCTGTATTTTATGTTTTGCAAAAAGAACTTGATATGTATATAAAAAGCGTTGAGCCAAGTACTAACAGAAAGGCTGCTAAAACCATTGAAATCTGGTCACAATATATGTAGAGTTTATTTTTATTTTTATTGTATATTTCCCTTCCCCCTGGCAAGTTTTATGTATTTTGCACAAATTACCTCGTGTTTTTTTATGGAATGTATGTGCAGCATTTCAATAAAAATAAAAAATAAAATAAATAAATAAAATGAAATAAAAATACTAGAAGTTGCTTATTAAGTCCAGATCATCAATGATGTTTTTAAGGTTCACACCAGTGTTTTTTTTCCAGGAAGGAAACAGAGGAGAAAAATAAAGACAGTTCTTTGTGAAAAGTGACAAATGATGGTTTTGTTTTTAAGAATCGACATTTGTGGATGAAGAATTTACCCAATATAATGAAGTAAGACAAGTAAGTATGTAAGAAAGGGCTTTACCCAAATCTAAACGCTTGGGAAAAAAAAGGAAATTGACAAAAACCTGACAAAAAAGATACAAAACCTGACCAAAAAAGAGACAAAAACAATAATTTTGTTCTGCTAAAACTTGGCTTTTGTGGTGTGTTATTTGCATAGATAGAATTAAATGCAAATGTTTACCAAGGATGTTTACAAGGATGAAAACACAGCAACGATGTGACAAAAACTGAGGAAATGAAAAAGTGGTAAAAATACAATAAAAAAGCCTCCGAAAAGTTGACCAAAAAACCCCAAACATTGACAAAAATGGAAATCGAAAACGTAACAAAAATAGTCCCAAAAAACAAAACAAAAATGACAAAAATCCAATGAAAAAGTGGCAAAAATCTGCAACAATGCAAGGAAAAACAGATCAGTTTTGTCGGTCTTAGCTTTCAAATGAGGCGTCAGACTGGACTAGAGGCAGTAAGCTCCAGTGCGGCTGTGTTGAATGTGTGTGAACTGGTTTCTAATTGGATTAAAGACACTTTACTCCAGCACAAACCAAAGATTAACCCAGTGCAGCAGCGTGAGGGTCAGAGGAGCAGGTCTGAGCAAGGACTTGAACCCTCCCAGAGCCGGCGTGGGGAGGGTCACAACACGATACAAGCACATGGAGTAACATTACGATAAAAGCACATGGAGTAACATTACGATAAAAGCACATGGAGTAACATTAACAAATAGTTACACAAGTTTAAAAGAGTACTTGGTGAAAGAAAACGTCTTGGGTGTTGAGAAACTGAGAGTAAAAGTATGATTGTTTTTAAAGAATACAGCATATCCAACTATTATTAAGGTAATATATACTACAAAATTGGGTAACCCTTTATTTTTACACCACCCTTAGTTGTACCTAAGACTTGGATCAGACAAAAGAGTTTCATAAAATACTTTACTTTACAATGAATTCAAATTAAATGTGTTTTTCTATATGTCAACATTGATCTCACAGAAATACAGTGAAAACAGTAAGAAAATATTTTACTCTAATAAGTGCTAGTGTGTAGTGCAGGGGTATAGGCAACGTCAGGCCCGGGGGCCAAACCCGGCCCCCCAGAACTGAACCTCTGGCCCTCAAGATGAATTTGAGGAATATCATCATGGAAATAAAGGATCAAATTCCTTAAGTTAAAGTTCTCTAAAAACGAGAGGCATTTTAAATGTCCCGGCAGAACGTCCCACTTGGTCATAAAACACTGATTCTCAACTGGAGAGTCGGGGCCCAAAAGTGGGTCATGGAACCATTTTCAGTGGGTCACGAGCAGGGCCGGATTTAAGTGAAATGGGCCCCGGGGCTAAAGTTTTTTTCTGGGCCCCCCATAATCAATCAGTATTTATTTATATAGCGCCGTAACAACATCTGTACATGTGCTGTATTTCTCTCTCTCTACAATGAAAGGATAAATGAATGTTTTCATTCAGAAGTAACATAGCACTAGTTTAAAAAAAAAAGACAAATTTGTGAAACAAAAAAACAAAACAAAAAAACACATACTGACCCCAATTTGAGCTCTGTGGCCCTCGTGGGGGGAAAACATTTAAAAGGGGGTCTGGGGGTCCCCCCACAGAGATCTTTTTTATTTTAATGGTGCATTTTGGTGCTTTTTGATGCATTTTAACAGACCAATAGGTACATGGCTCAGACCAGAGCTGGTTTAGTCCTGGTTTAGTCCTGGTTAAGGCCTGGTTTATTCTCGGCTCGGGTAAAAAAAAACATGGCTGAGCCCCTGTAAGCATGGATCTATTATAAACTGTAAGCCCCTTCAAAAATCCGGCCTTGGTCCCGAGCCTTTAGACCAGTGTTTTTCAGCCACTGTGCCGCGGCACTAGTGTGTTTTTCACTAGTGTGTTTTTCACTAGTTTGTTTTTCACTAGTGTGTTTTTCACTAGTGTGTTTTTCACTAGTGTGTTTTTCACTAGTGTGTTTTTCACTAGTGTGTTTTTCACTAGTGTGTTTTTCACTAGTGCGCCGTGAGATATTGTCTGAGCCTTGGGAAATAATCCAATTTCACCAAGTTGTTTTTTTTTTTTAAAGAAATTCATTATTATCCGCAAATAATGCACCGTTTTGGAGTGTCTGTGCTGTCGAGTAACCATGTAATAAATACTCCATATTATGTCGCTCATTTCTTTGAAACAAGAGAAATCGTGACGCATGGATGCGGCAGGTGGCGCTGAAGATAGGCTACAGGGTTACATTTTTTTTATATTTTCTGCTGGTGGCGCCTCGTGATTTTTTCAATGAAAAAAATGTGCCTTGGCTCAAAAAAGGTTGAAAAACACTGCTTTAGGGAAACCTTTTTTTTTTTTACATTGAAACTGCATGAAAACTCATCTGAGTTAAAATTCATGTTATTTGGTTGTTTTGGTCATAAGTTCAGTCTTGAAGGCAAATCTATGGCCTGTTAAATAAAAGCCATGTGTGGAATATACAATGTTATATTATGAAATATGACCTGGGTCACGACTCGTCCTCCTGTGGGTAATGGTGTGTCCCAAAGTCAAACCACCTGATGTAAAACACTGGCATTTGCAGAAGAGCGTCTTTAATGGTGAAGTTTGGTCCTGATAAAAGTCGTCCCTCTGTGACGCCCCTGGTGTAGTGTGTTATAAAAGTAGTCGTGGTGTAATTCACTTCCAAGAACAAGAGTAATTCTGTTGAAATTCTCTTTATTCACAGCAAACAGTGGTGAAAACAGACAGTGCATGTTTAAAAAACACAAAGTGAGATCAAGTGAACAAACAGAGAATGTTAAAACGGCAGCTTATTCTTCAAACTAAGTCCTCTGTGATTGTCGACATTCAGATCCAGTTCCACGTCTGCGTTTCATACAAATGATCCAGTCAGTCTGTTCACGGAGAAATCAACACCTTCTCTGTTGCTTTGGAAACAGAATTGATGGTTTTCCAATAACCATAATGTGAAAAACTATTGCCAGTTTTTCTTTCCAAATAATACACCTGTGCTTTTCATTCACTCCATCTTGGGCTTTGCCGACAGAGATCAGGATGGAACAACAAAGAAAGGGTCACACGCTCTAATATTTGGTTGGTGTAACTTTGATCACAGCACATTCACTTTTCCAGCACATCCCAAACACTCTCAATGGGCTTAAAGGAGCAGCCCACCGTTTTCCCACACTGAGATATGTTCTTACCTGAGCTTAGACGAGTTGATGTGTACCTGTCTGGTGTTGTTAGCATTTGGCCTCTCCCAGTGCATTCCTATGGCTCCAAACGGGGGTGAAGTTGGAAGCGACCGAGCTCTTCCACGGGCACAAAGACCAGACAGGTACACACCAACTCAGGTAAGAACATATCACAGTATGGAAAAGCTGTGGCCTGTTCCTTTAAATGACTTGAATTGAGAATATGAGTCTTGACAAAAACAAAGAGAGAGACGGAAATTGTTCATCCAATTACACAATGGAGATCCTTTTTTTCACTCAAACTTGGCAGTAAATACTGTTTAAGTTAGCTTTGCCCGTTAGCCTGTTAGCGTCTTTTGCGTGATTCTATTAGTGCAGGGGTTCCCAAAGTGGGGCCCACCAGCAATAAGGTTGGCCCGCCAGAGAGTGACCTACTTTTGCATCTGGTTAATACTAACTCTCTCCCATTCATTCTCAATGGCAAATATGGATGCAGTACACTTTTTGTCCACCAGCGACAAATTGGGGGCGCTGTTTCACTCCTTTCGCAAAGTTAAGGAAACACTGCTCTGTCTTAGTATTTGTCAGTCATGGAACGTTGTAGCATCAACTTTCCCATTTTCCGAATTTCACTGCAAAGGTCATTGACATCTATGACTTATGAAAGAATTTATGCTGAACTGACACTTTCGAATTGGTCTAATGTGGCCTTTTCTTTGACTTAAACAAATGCATGAGGTAAAGTCACTGTAGGTGCTGCAGGTACAGGTGGTGCTGTTTACATTGTGCACTATATTGCAACAATAACTGATTTTGTTCCACTAAAACTAGGCTTTCGTAGCATGTTATTTGCATAGATAGAATTAAAATGTTTCCCAAAAAAGAAAATTAACACTTGTATTACCCCAGCGGGACCACGGAAAGGGTTTAATAATGTTAACAAGTTACTCTGTACTGCTTTCATTATTTTTTGCAGTGTATCAAACTTATAATACTTCCCAAAGACGGCAACATGAAGAAAATCCTCTTAGAGAAGATGAAATTGGTACATTTAAGTACATTTTATCACATCACAACACTGAACACAGTACAATCCTGATCTCTATTGACTTCTGTCCATTCTGAGCACTTTTTAGATGCTGTGTAATTACGTGTTTTCAACTGAGGAACAAGATTTCTCCTCAAAATTGTGAACAAACCGACCGTTCATCCCAGTTTCCGAGTGTTGGAAACATTCAGCGACAGTCGTTCGTTCTCTCATTCACATCGTTCAGCCCTCGTGACGCTTAAAGTCACAGCGTGAAACATTCAGAGTCAAAACTGAAGCCCATTTCAGTCTGAAAACATTACAATGTCACGATTCAAAAGCTCGTAAACGTGTTCATTCATGTTGCTCTGTGTAAACGCAGTGTTAAAGGTTCAGGTACAAAGCTTTATGGAACCAGCCGCAGATCTGCAGAGGTGGTCACAGTGCTCCATTTCATCACTTTAATTTAACATTACCCCGATACAGGAAACGCTCAGTCATATTAGTATTACTGTAGAAAGTACTGAAAGTATAAAGTACAAATCCAGCTTCAAAAACATAAACTGCGTCTGGATTCTCCTCTGTGCGGGAACACGACGGGGACAAAACCTCTTCCTTGCATTTGACCATACGCTGAGTGTGTATCATTAGCAGGGCTATTATATATAATATATTTATACCATGGTCTGGGTGAATACTCTGATTGATAATGTACAGCTAGTCCGGTGTCACGTCGAGATGCACTTCTTTGTCAAGCTGCACTGACAGAATCAAATGTCTTGAGTTATTCACAGCTGGTAAACTTTGTCTTACATAATATTACGTAACTAAAGAGCAGACGACTCTTTCCTCAGACACTTTTATTACATTTAAACGCTCATGCTTCATCATATTGACAAAACTTGTACCTTTTTTTTGTTTTTAAAGCCTATATTTTCAACAGACAGATATTTAAAGGCAAATTGTTTTAGCAGCTACGTCATTTACTAATTACATGTAGAATAAACTGCCTAATTCCACAGTAAAATTGATGAAATCATGTTATTTGCTGAAAAAGCGGAACTCGACGGCTGAACGTAAAATGACTGGATAGTTCTGCACATGCGCAGCAACGAGAGGTAGTGCAACTCGACAAGCCGTCTGTTTCCATTGTGCACCGGCAACAATTAAATATCAGTTAAATCACGTTCTATGCATTTGTTAAGTGTGACGTCACGACTTCCGAGCAGACAATACTATGGTATCAGCTAGCCTGCATTAAAAACAGTGTGACCCACCTGAGGCAAATCACTTCTAACACCAGACTAACCATATAAATGTCTGTGTCCATACTGTGATCTGCTAGAAAATAGTCCCTCAAAATGCGATCGTTCATGTGATGCAGGTCAGTTATATTCCAAACATGATTCTATGGACACAGACACAAAAACTAAACAAAATATCCAAAATCCCCTCAGAAAAAATCTTAGTTACTAATAAGTCAATAAAATAAAACCAAAACATTTAATCTGGCTCATTATTTTTGATTTCGTTGCCCAAAATATAGGCAATTTTGGCCATTTTAATTCTCAAAATGCCTTATTTTTATGTGAAAACATAAAATGACAGAAAAAATGCAATACATTTTTTTTTCTCATATTTATATCTGTGATGTTCAGCAAAAGTTTCAAATTGACATCTCTACAATTTATTTTTTTCCCCCTATTCACCTGCAGTGTCTCGCCTTAAACATTAAAGGGATATTTCAGGATGTTTGACATAGGGCCTCATTTCCTCGTTATCCAGAGTGTTGCTGATTTCTGGAGATTTTTTTTTTTTGTAATTCATGCAGTTCTTATATTTGAAGCGTTTCGTGGCGCTAGGCTAGTGCTAGGCTAGCACATTTCTATGGTATCAGCTAGCCTGCATTAAAAACAGTGTGACCCGCTCCACAGAGCACCTGAGGCAAATCACTTCTAACACCAGACTAACCATATACATGTCTGTGTCCATAGAGTCATGTTTGGAATATAACTGACCTGCATCACATGAATGATCGCCTTTTGAGGGACTATTTTCTCGCAGATCACTCCGCCGCCGCGTAGCTTATACAACCACGAAGCAGATGCTGCTCAAATATAAGGTCTTTGAAATGATTCTATGGACACAGACATTTATATGGTTAGTCTGGTGTTATCAGTGACTCAGGTGCTCTGTGGAGCGGGTCGCACTGTTTTTAATGCAGGCTAGCTGATACCATAGACATGCACTAGCCTTGCACTAGCCTAGCGCCACGAAACTCTTCAAACATAAGAACTGCATGAATTACAAAAAAAATATCTCCAGAAATCAGCAACACTCTGGATAACGAGGAAATGAGGCCCTGTGTCAAACATCCTGAAACATCCCTTTAAGTTTATACTTAGGAAAAGCAAATAAGAAGTTCCAATTTGAATTTGTTGTCGTGAATTATGACCCACGTATTGACGAGCTCTCGTTCCGAAATCATGCTTAGTTTAACTCTCATCTCATATTATTTCCAAACAATAAATATCATAAATAAAACTGAGAAATAACTTAATGATGGATAAAAACAGCTCAGAATGAGTGAGAGAAATAAGACTGAGCGAAACCACTGGAGCCTTTATAGAAATATAGCGCAGTAGAAAGTATTATATTTCTCTTTCAAATGTAGAGGAGTAAAAGCAACAAAAATACAACAGTCGTGAGAAACAGATCCTTAAAAACTCGACTACAGTGAGAAAAGTGCATGGCTGGTTCCAAAAGCCTCAAGTGCATTATTTATATAAGGAATGACTTGACTTTTAGAGATATATTAGACCAGACACATTGTTATTAGATACGACAGCCTTTATAGTAAAATACTTCTTCAATAATCTGATTTCTTAAATGCTCAGAAATATCAAAAATAGCTCCGTTTTGGTCCTCGGTTCAACCACAGCTGCCTTGGTGCAAACATAACGACGTGAAGCAGTGCATTTGGAGACATTCGTGCTTTAAAAATCATATAAACTCAAAACGTTCATGAGAAGGACGAGCTTTAGGGAAATCACTGTTATTACCGTTTCATAAATTATACTGAATATGCTTTAAAGCCACACTGCGCGACATTTGAACCGATGAATGGAATAAAACACAGGCTTGAGTTTCATTATAAGTTGTTATTATTGATGTAGAATGTATGGAGGTCATGCGGATGATGTCACAGAATGGCAACAGAACCAAACTGAGTGTCAATGTGAAAGTTTGATGGAAATGTACAAACTCCAGAACTGGGAATGTTCCGCAGTGGGGCTTTAAAGGAGGACGTGTTCAATAGCAGTGCATTGTCTGCTTAGAACAGGCCTGTCACAATAGCAGCAGGTGAACGCGGTGCCTTTTTAATCCACAAATGCTGAAAAAAATCGGTGAATATTTCATTTTTAATAATAATTTGAAAACAATTTTGGTCATTTTTTTGGTCAATTTTTTGTCACATTTTTGTCATTTTTTTGTCAAATTTTTGTCATTTTTTCGTAAATTCTTTATCAAAGTTTTGTCACATTTTAGTCATTTTTTCCTCAATTTTTTAGTCATATTTTTGTAAATTTTTTGTCATTTTTTCGTAAATTCTTTATCAAAGTTTTGCCATTTTTTGGTCACATTTTAGTCATTTTTTCCTCAATTTTTTTGTCAATTTCTTGTGACATTTTTGTGACATTTTTGTCATTTTTTTGTCAAATTTTTGTCAATTTATTGTCATTTTTTCGTAAATTCTTTATCAAAGTTTTGTCATTTTTTTGTAATTTTTTTTGTCAATTTCTTGTGACATTTTTGTGACATTTTTTTCCACTTTTTCATCGATTTTTCGTCACTTTTTTGTCACATTTCCATCTTTGTTTTCGTCTCAGTTCTGTCTCTATTTTCACAGCTTTTCCCCAGAAGCTTTTGGATTGGGGTAAAGCCAAACTGGAGAGAATGTGCTCGGTTCAGGCGGGACTTAAGGGTTTAAGTAAGTAAAGCGACGAGAAACGTTTCAGCCAAAACAGAATTCATGGGCGATGGTACATTTTCTTACCCCTGGCTTGACCCAAATCTAAAAGCTTTAAGTTTATACACCCTGTAGGCCGGTGTAAGGCCTCATTTGAAAGCTAAGACCTACAAAATGCATCTAAACTGATCTTTTTTTTCATCAAATTTTTGCCACTTTTTTCAAGACGCTTTTAGATTTGGGTAATACCAAATCTCTCAACCCCCACCTTCTCCAAGTGCATTTTCTCTCAGATTTTACCCATATCTAAAAGGCCACCGCCTACAGGCCAGTCACGTATAACGCCTCATTTGAAAGCTAAGACCTACAGAACTGATCTAAATGGATCTTTTTCCTTCGTTCCTGGCGCATTTTTCTGTGGCTCTTTCGTGACTTTTTCGTAATTTTCGTGCCTTTCTCGTCAAATGTTTGTCACTATTTTGATTTTCAAGAAGCTTTTTTACATTTGTGCAAATACCAAACTGGAGAAAACGTGATCGGTTCAGGTGGGGGTTAAGAGGTTAAATCAGTACCGATACTTTTGGAGTCACTTTATCTTCAGATGTTGCTATTGTGACAGGAAGTGTTGGGGTCAGCAGTGATTCCCCTAAAGCTCCCGTGTATAAACTCTTCCCTCAGACCCGGTCGTCCACAGCCCCCACAGCGCCCCACAGCGCCCCCTGCAGCCCCCACAGCGCCCCCTGCAGCCCCACAGCGCCCCCTACAGCCCCCACAGCGCCCCCTGCAGCCTCCCTCTTCTACCTGACGCGTGCGGAGAAGCAGCGCATGTACTCCGTGACCCAGGGGCCGTCGGCCACCGAGAGCTGGCTCCTCCGGATCTTCTCCAGGTCGGCGGATCGGGCCCGGCGCATGAGGGAGCGCAGTCCCGTTTTAGGACGTCCCGTTTGGACACAGGCGTCCGACGTGTGGCTCTGAGGGACACACGCAGGAGACACGTTCAAAAAGCGCAGAGGAAACATCACCGTCAAACCTTTGCCTGGACATTACACACTTATTACTCCCAAGTTTGATTCCTCGGCTACCAGGAGTAGTTCGAAATCCGCACAGTAAAGTGAAGATTACTGTGCGGATGCCAAACTACTCCTGGTATTATTACGCCTTACAATATAGTCCCCCCTTTTATCCGCTTAGAAAATCCACATTGTTTAATTGTGTGTAATTATACTTTGTAGTGGAACACTTCACGTAACCATATTTAAATAGGGGAAACGTGGAAGAGCTTGGTAGCTTCTATCTTGACCTGTTTTGGAGCTATAGAGGAGAGAGGGAGAGGCTAAATGCTAACGCCGTCTGCGCTGTGTTTACGTGACTGAAGATCAGACAGGTCCTAAAGAACTCGTCACAGCTCAGGTAAGAACATATCTCAGTGTGGAAAAACGGTGGCCTGTTCCTTTAAGCTCGTGCATGAGGCACTTCGGACCCGAATCAACGCCTTTTTTAAGTGACAGTGCAGGATTTTAGAGGCTTTAAAAACAAAAAGTGTCGACAAATCACAAAATAATGAATATACCAGACGAATTTGCTTTGTTTTTTTCCAGTGTTTTTAGAACCCTTTTTGCAATTTTTTAGAAAATGGCCACACTCTCTGTCACTACTGGCAACTCCTCCGTAAACAGTTCACACTTTTACGTGGATTTCAAACCCACAAACATGTGACTTTATGTCAGAACTGAGACACGTTAAACTTGTGTCGAGTTGTCGTCGCCCACGCTCAGTTTCACTTGCACTGTCGCCGGTGTAAAGTTCAGACGTGTTTCCGAACTCCACACGGCTCTGGCTTATTAATGAGGCGGCTCCAGTGTCTCAGGGGGATCTGGTGTCCTGGAGGAAAAGGCTTTACTGACCCACATCCCCCACGTTCTACAGGAGCGCCAGGACTAGCACTTCAGGAACCGCTAGAGCCGTGGTAGTTTTTAGTTTACAGATATTGTTTCAGTGGAGAAAACGCTCCTAAAGGGGGATTTGGACCATTATATTATCTTACTGTTAGGGCTGTGCAATTAATCGAAATTCGATTACGATTTCGATTACAACAGTAAACGATTACAAAATTAGCATAATCGCAAAAAATCGATTATAATTTTTTTTTTCAATGTTTTTTTTTTTTTCAATGTTTTTTTTATTATTTTTTTCCACATTTTTTTTCTAATTTTTAATTTTTGGATTTTTGTCACTTTTTTATATGGATTTTTTTCTTTTTTTTGATGGATTTTTTTCTTTTTTTTTAATGGATTTTTGTCTTTTTTTTAATGGATTTTTGTCTTTTTTTATGGATTTTTGTCATTTTTTTATGGATTTTTGTCATTTTTTTAATGGATTTTTGTCATTTTTTATGGATTTTTGTCATTTTTTAATGGATTTTTGTCATTTTTTTAATGGATTTTTGTCATTTTTTTGATGGATTTTTGTCTTTTTTTTAATGGATTTTTGTCATTTTTTTGATGGATTTTTGTCTTTTTTTTTGATGGATTTTTGTCTTTTTTTTGATGGATTTTTATCATTTTTTTTGATGGATTTTTGTCTTTTTTTTATGATTTTTGTCATTTTTTTGATTGATTTTTGTCATTTTTTTTATGGATTTTTATCATTTTTTTTATGGATTTTTGTCTTTTTTTTGATGATTTTTGTCATTTTTTTTATGGATTTTTGTCACTTTTTTGCTGGATTTTTGTCATTTTTTTGATTGATTTTTATCATTTTTTTTGATGGATTTTTGTCTTTTTTTTATGGATTTTTGTCTTTTTTTTGATGGATTTTTGTCTTTTTTTTGATGATTTTTGTCTTTTTTTTGATGGATTTTTGTCATTTTTTTGATGGATTTTTGTCATTTTTTTGATGGATTTTTGTCATTTTTTTGATGGATTTCTTATCATTTTTTTGATGGATTTTTGTCTTTTTTTATGATTTTTGTCATTTTTTTGATTGATTTTTGTCATTTTTTTTATGGATTTTTATCATTTTTTTTATGGATTTTTGTCTTTTTTTTGATGATTTTTGTCATTTTTTTAATGGATTTTTATCATTTTTTTTATGGATTTTTGTCTTTTTTTTGATGATTTTTGTCTTTTTTTTGATGGATTTTTGTCATTTTTTTGATGGATTTTTGTCATTTTTTTGATTGATTTTTGTCATTTTTTTGATGGATTTTTATCATTTTTTTTGATGGATTTTTGTCTTTTTTTTTATGATTTTTGTCATTTTTTTGATTGATTTTTGTCATTTTTTTTATGGATTTTAATCTTTTTTTTTATGGATTTTTGTCTTTTTTTTGATGATTTTTGTCATTTTTTTAATGGATTTTTGTCACTTTTTTGCTGGATTTTTGTCATTTTTTTGATGGATTTTTGTCATTTTTTTTGATGGATTTTTGTCATTTTTTTTGATGGATTTTTGTCACTTTTTTGCTGGATTTTTGTCTTTTTTTGATGGATTTTTGTCACTTTTTTGATGGATTTTTGTCATTTTTTTTGATGGATTTTTGTCATTTTTTTGATGGATTTTTGTCATTTTTTTGATGGATTTTTTTAAAGGCAACAAATAATCGTTTGAATAATCGTGATTTCAATTATGACAAAAATAATCGTGATTATTATTTTTTCAATAATCGAGCAGCCCTACTTACTGTTACTTGTTATTTTCATGTAACTGTGAATCACTTTGAGCACATTTCACTCAGTGACCTTGAAGACTTTCTGACGTCCCGTGGAAACCCTGTGGTCACTCACGTTGTTGGGCGTGCGCCGGGCCTCCATGTGCGTCTCCGTCCAGTCCAGCCGGTCCCGGTCCCGGCTGCTGGTCGGGGGCTGGCTCTTGGCTCTGGCCTTTCGTGCCACGGCGTCGCAGCTCTCCCCGTCCCTCAGGGTTTGAGCCGTGGCCGACCGCGGGGGGCGCCGTCGAGGCCTCTGTCTGGGCCGCGGCCGCAGGACCTCCCCGTCGGACGAGGCGCTGTCGACCGGGCCGTTGTCTGTCGTCGTGTCGTTGTGGAAGCCGTTCACGTTGTTCACTTCGCTGGGGCCGTTTCCTACGACTGTCGCCTCTGGTTACACACAGATCCAGCAGAGAACGATGAAGTTAGAACAGGAACATCACAGGAACATCACAGGAACATCACAGGAACATCACAGGAACATCACAGGAACATCACAGGAACATCACAGGAACATCACAGGAACATCACAGGAACATCACAGGAACATCACAGGAACATCACAGGAACATCACAGGAACATCACAGGAACATCACAGGAACATCACAGGAACATCACAGGAACATCACAGGAACATCACAGGAACATCACAGGAGCATCACAGGAACATCACAGGAACATCACAGGAACATCACAGGCCCAGCACTGGGACTGCACAACACTGAAGAAACATACATGTGTGCAAAAGGATTTTTCACAAACCGCTTCAACCATGTTCCAATTCAAACAAATCATACATACTGTCATTTACGGCCTATAAGACACTTCAATATATACTCAAATATCAACTCAAATGAGAGTCAGCATCATTTTCAAGTCTTTCACTGTTAGAGGATCATTTAAATGTAAATTCAATTCTGTTTCAATACCTTTTAAAGCTTGTAATGAACTGAAAATGGTCATTTGTCATCCTAAAGGGGCCGACCATCTCTCTCCTCATGATTCTGACTCCGCCCCCTCCTTACTGACGTCACAGCCTTGTTGGGACATTGTGGTCGTTCACCTCCATCCACTCCTCCATCCATCTGACCATCCAGGGCTACACGGCCTCATCAGTGAACAAGACTGTTTGAAAATGAGTCTCATGTATTTCTGAGCCACTGCAGCCGTTTCTGCTTCAGCTTCAATGAAAAGCTAGCAAAACTATGTGTATGTTTTTCTCTAAGTCGGCAACCAAAGAGAGCGACCCAATAGTCCTGGTGGACGGGCAAGCACTACAAGTGGTGCAAGAATACAAGTATTTAGGCGTCACCATGGATTCCCAATTATCATTTAAAAAACATGTTAAGAAATTGCGGAACAAAATTAAATTCAATTTAGTGAATTTTAAACATATTAGAAATAACTTAACGGCTGATGCTTCAAAATTGTACCTAAACGCCACAATTCTCTCGCATATTAATGACGAGCTGGTCTCAGGCCAACAAGACCACACTGTGCCTGTAGAAAGACTTTATAAGCAGACAGTAAAAACATTAGACAAAAAGAACAATTCTTATCATTACTGTAAAGTCTTTACCAAACACATTTTTTTGTCTTTTTATGTCTCTGTGATGGTGTTTGTCCTGTCATGGCATCAACCTGCCAGGGGACGATGGATGAAAATTAGCCTATATGTCTAACTCCGGCACATTTACATGTTGAAGAAACACATGTTGATTAATGTGCACTGTCCCAATTCAAATAAAGATATAAAAAAATAAAAATAAAAAAAAGAACAGTTTAGGGGAGGCCGGATAGAAGGTTTATGCACAACTGCAGCCTCTGGAGGGTCCGACCCCTTCATGTTCAGAGACTCCAGAGGCACCAGCAGCTTCAAATACCTGTCTGCTGTTTTGTAGCAGCTGTTCTCTTAATCTGATGTGTTTGTCTGGCAGAAACCGTCCATATTGTGCCTTTATCTGCACAAACCTGTGTGTGTCTGAATCATCCACATATCTCTGATCAGTTCGATGATTACGCTTCATCTTTCATGAAATATCGAAGGTTTTCATACCTAGACCAAGACATTCAACTATTTCACACTTTTCTTCAGCAGAAAGATCCTTGTTCTTTCCCATATTGCTTGAAAATGATGATCTGCTTAATAAAGTGGAACATCCTTTTTCAGTAGTTTTTCCCTTAACTGGGCTTAACCTGAAAACTAATCATCCCAGGTCTCTGAGATTAATGTCAGTGATTCAAAGAGACACAAAACCATCCTTTTTTTTAACCTTTTTGACACTGAAATACAGTTTGCATAATAATTTGGACACATTAGGACATGGCTGGAACATGCAGGGGGAGTAAAACACATCATTGTAACATTTTGAAACCCCTTGTAGAGTCCCTTTAACCTGGACCGTCTCACCTCCTCCGCCTCCTCCTCCGCCTCCTCCGCCGGGCTCCCCCTCCGGCTCCTCGGCCCCAGAGCAGCGCTTCGATCCCGGGCTGGTCCTCAGCTCCATCAGCCTCCGCGTCACCTCCGCCGTGTCCGGAGGCGGCATGGCGGCGGGGGACAGGGGGCCCACGCGGTGGCCTCTGCCCCGGGGGGTGGACCAGCCGCTGGACTCGGAGCTGCTCTCCCAGCCGCCCCACAGCCAGGGCCGGTGGCTGCCCTCCATCACGCGGCGGGACAGGCGGTACTTCACACAGTCCTCGTAGCACTTGGAGAAAGAGTCCCACTTGGGGTCTTTGAACTTCTTCATGTACTCCGTCCTCGACTTCTTGGTCGCCATGGCGCCGCGGCGTTGTCCTCGGCTGAAAGAGGAACTGGAAAACCAAGACAGGGCGTTTAGTGACATTTCAACAGCACCTTATTCAGTCCAAATGATGAAACAAACACTTAATCCTAGGGCTGTGCAATTAATCGAAATCCGATTACGATTTCGATTACAACAGTAAACGATTACAAAATTAGCATAATCGCAAAAAATCGATTATAATTTTTTTTTTTCAAATTTTTATTTTTTTTTCAATTTTTTGTTTTGGTTGTTTTTTCCACATTTTTTTCTAATTTTTAATTTTGGGATTTTTGTCACTTTTTTTTATGGATCTTTGTCTTTTTCTGCTGGATTTTTGTCTTTTTTTGATGGATTTTTGTCATTTTTTTAATGTATTTTATCATTTTTTTAATGTATTTTTGTCTTTTTTTTTAATGGATTTTTGTCTTTTTTTTGATGGATTTTTGTCTTTTTCTTGATGGATTTTTGTCTTTTTTTTGATGGATTTTTGTCTTTTTCTTGATGGATTTTTGTCTTTTTTTTGATGGATTTTTGTCTTTTTTTTGATGGATTTTTGTCTTTTTCTTGATGGATTTTTGTCTTTTTTGATGGATTTTTGTCATTTTTTTAATGTATTTTATCATTTTTTTTAATGTATTTTTGTCTTTTTTTGATGGATTTTTGTCTTTTTTTGATGGATTTTTGTCTTTTTTTGATGGATTTTTGTCTTTTTTTGATGGATTTTTTTAAAGGCAACAAATAATCGTTTGAATAATTGTGATTTCAATTATGACAAAAATAATCGTGATTATTATTTTTTCAATAATCGAGCAGCCCTACTTAATCCATTATGAAAACTAGACAATAATCTGATGTTTTGACTTGACTAAACCAAATTTTTTACCAAATTATTCCCCATTTTTCCCCACACATTTCTTGACATTGGAGATGAAGATGGAGATTTCACATTTAATTGTTCTTTTTAGATAACAAATATTTTAGTATCGGTCTCGGAAAAAGCATCGTTCAGGTTTCGGCATCGAAAACCAAGTATTGTTAAAGTACAGGTGTAAAAAAACACTATTATTACCCCACATCTGTGCCTTTTCGGTTTCAAAGAAATCCACTCAACAAACTGCTGAAAGTGAACTCTGACGTGATGAATTTACATCAGTTTTTTGTCATATTAATCCATTTAAACCAATGTGATCAACACTTTGAGTACAAATGTTGTCAGGCCTGTCCTGAGGTGTGATTTCTCTTCTTGGTGAAATGTGTGAACGTTGTACATAGAACTACAAGAAAACCAAAACCACCGGCTGGACTGGACGGAGACGCACATGGAGGCCCGGCGCACGCCCAACAACGTGAGAGACCACAGGGACGTTAGAAAGTCTTCAAGGTCACTGAATGAAATGTGCTCAAAGTGGTTCAGAGTTACATGTAATAACAAGAAGGTAAATCAGTCCATGAAACAGTGATATAATATAATGGTCCAAATCCCCCATTGAAACAATATCTGTAAACTAATAAATGAATGAAACTTATTCATAAAGCAGCAGTTATTCATAAGTCACAAAGTGCTTCACAATGAAATGAGTGACTAAAAGCTCGTCTGTACAGCTGTTTTTTTAAAGGATCAACAGAGGAAAGTCACACCACAGTTTAGGAGCAGCGGCTTCAAAGCACAAGCCTCCTCTGGTTTAAAAGTGGGTCACTGGGACAGGGAGGAGGTTCTGGCCGAGGACTGGAGGAGCGACCGGAGGAGCAAAAGGCCACAGCAGGTCAGACACATAAGGCCTGACCACACAAGGCTCTGAAAGTCAAAACTCTCATTCACTCTCATCAATCTCACTTTGAAATGATATGGAGTCAGTGCAGAGAATAAAAGTCCAGACAGAACATCCTAATATAACTAAAGATCTGTCAGATCTTTAGTTATATTAGGCTATATTATTGTGCAATGTATTTTTGCAAAAACTGAAAGACTGAAACAGCAAACGGCAGACTGAGAAAGTCTGTGGAGAAGTTCATGCCTTTGGAGCATTACTAAAGTGATACACCTCAAAAGGTTGTGTTTATAGAAAATTGTAGTAGTAGTAGTAGTAGCAGGAGTAGCAGTAGCAGCAGTAGCAGTAGCAGCAGTAGTAGTAGTAGTAGTAGTATTGTTAGAGGTAGCTTAGTAGTAGCAGCATATAAACTAAATTACTGCGTCTTTAAAGCAGCATTATGAACCTTTTATGTAAAAGAGTTATAACGAGTGCTAACCGCTGCGCCACCGTGCATTATACATATACGTAACCATGGATACGGGACGGGTCAATCAGTGAAAACCTAAAAAACAATCCTGGAGCGTCCCACAGGTCATCGGGACGGCTGCGCGAACCACCCAAGCATCCGCGGGGTCACTAAAGGTCAAACACGTATTGGAACAAAATATCGGATCCAATACCAAATATCGATACTTTATCTAGTGTCAAAATAGGGACAAAAAGTGACAAAAATATGACTAAAAAGTGGGGAAAAAAGTGACGAAAAATGTGACGAAAATGTGACAAAAATGATAAAAATATGATGAAAAAGTGACAAAAAAGTGACAAAAATGTGACGAAAAAGTGACAAAAAAGTGACAAAAAATTGACAAAAATGTGAAAAAAAAATTGACAAAAATGTGACGAAAATGTGACAAAAGTGATAAAAATATGATGACAAAATTGGTGAAAATGTGACAAAAAAGTGACAAAAATGTGATGAAAAAATTGACGAGAATGTGACAAAAATGTGACGAAAAAGTGGAAAAAAAAAATATGAAAAAGTGACGAAAAAGTGACAAAAATATGATGAAAAAGTGACAAAAAAGAGACAAAAATTTGACAAAAATGTGAAAAAATTGTCAGTGTCACAATAATTTCAATGCTCCTCGTGTTTGGAGGCATTTTGATCCTGCACTTTGTTACGTTTTCAGTCACAACTCGTCAATAAATGTTCAATGGAAGCTGGTTTATAAACTCTGGACACATAATATTTTTTTTAACATAAAAAGTTGCACAGTGCACCTTTAATGTTTGATCCGACCGGGTGTTTTAGCAGCAAAAACCCCTTTAATCCACAGGTTTGCTTGACCTCCCCGTGAACATCCTTCAGCAGCAGATTAGGGCGAGGATGAGCCTGATTATGGACTAACTCCAGCTCTCTCTGCTGCACACGAGCACACTGCCTCATTATCTCACTCACCTGCTCTAATTACCTGCACATTCACCACAATAACGCTGCCAACGCTTTAAACACGGCCATTAGATCAGCAACAAATAAAAGAGTTGCATGATAATTCCCCATCGGGCCCTTTGGATCATACAAAACACCAAAGCTTTTCAGTGAGATGTGACACTGTGCCTATTAGGGCTGTGCAATTAATCGAAATTCGATTACGATTTCGATTACAACAGTAAACGATTACAAAATTAGCATAATCGCAAAAAATCGATTATAATTTTTTTTCTCAATTTTTTTTTTTTCTTCAAATATTTCTTTTTTTTTCAATTTTTTTTTTCACATTTTCTTTTCTAATTTTTAATTTTGGGATTTTTGTCACTTTTTTGCTGGATTTTGTCACTTTTTTGATGGATTTTTGTCACTTTTTTTGCTGGATTTTTGTCACTTTTTTGCTGGATTTTTGTAACTTTTTTAATGGATTTTTGTCACTTTTTTAATGGATTTTTGTCACTTTTTTAATGGATTTTTGTCACTTTTTTGATGGATTTTTGTCACTTTTTTTGCTGGATTTTTGTCACTTTTTTGATGGATTTTTGTCACTTTTTTGCTGGATTTTTGTCATTTTTTTGCTGGATTTTTGTCACTTTTTTGCTGGATTTTTGTCACTTTTTTAATGGATTTTTGTCATTTTTTTGCTGGATTTTTGTCATTTTTTTGCTGGATTTTTGTCACTTTTTTGCTGGATTTTTGTCTTTTTTTTGCTGGATTTTTGTCACTTTTTTGATGGATTTTTGTCTTTTTTTTGATGGATTTTTGTCACTTTTTTAATGGATTTTTGTCACTTTTTGTTGGATTTTTGTCACTTTTTTAATGGATTTTTGTCATTTTTTTGCTGGATTTTTGTCACTTTTGTTTGCTGGATTTTTGTCACTTTTTTGATGGATTTTTGTCTTTTTTTTGCTGGATTTTTGTCACTTTTTTGATGGATTTTTGTCTTTTTTTTGATGGATTTTTGTCAATTTTTTTTGCTGGATTTTTGTCTTTTTTTTGCTGGATTTTTGTCACTTTTTTGATGGATTTTTGTCACTTTTTTGATGGATTTTTGTCATTTTTTTTGATGGATTTTTGTCACTTTTTTGATGGATTTTTGTCTTTTTCTGCTGGATTTTTGTCATTTTTTTGCTGGATTTTTGTATTTTTTTGCTGGATTTTTGTCTTTTTTTTTGCTGGATTTTTGTCACTTTTTTGCTGGATTTTTGTCACTTTTTTGCTGGATTTTTGTCACTTTTTTGCTGGATTTTTGTCATTTTTTGCTGGATTTTTGTCTTTTTTGATGGATTTTTATCATTTTTTTGATGGATTTTTGTCTTTTTCTGCTGGATTTTTGTCTTTTTTTGCTGGATTTTTGTCTTTTTCTGATAGATTTTTGTCACTTTTTTGCTGGATTTTTGTCTTTTTTTTTGCTGAATTTTTGTCACTTTTTTGCTGGATTTTTGTCTTTTTTTGCTGGATTTTTGTCTTTTTTTTGCTGAATTTTTGTCACTTTTTTGCTGGATTTTTGTCTTTTTTTGCTGGATTTTAGTCACTTTTTTGATGGATTTTTGTCTTTTTTTTGATGGATTTTTGTCTTTTTTTTGCTGGATTTTAGTCACTTTTTTGATGGATTTTTGTCTTTTTTTTGATGGATTTTTGTCTTTTTTTTTGCTGGATTTTTGTCACTTTTTTGATGGATTTTTTTAAAGGCAACACATAATCGTTTGAATAATCGTGATTTCAATTATGACAAAAAATAATCGTGATTATTATTAGCCCTAGTGCCTATAATGTATAAATACCCACACACACACATGGGCCTGGTATGGTTTTAATGCGATTGTATGACGACAAGCGGCGCCTTTACCGCTGTCACCTGACATGGGGGGGCTTTGTGCACGAGCGATGCTGCAAATGTATCGTATCTGAAGGTGGTGAAAACAACAGCCTGATAAAATAATATTACAACTTGCGATTTTGTGGGTGAATTTTGCTTTTAGAACGGTCCAGACCCGCCGCTCACCTGCGCGCGCTCCTGCGTAAAAAGCAACAGACGGAGCGAGAATCTCCCGTGTCACGGTTTAGTTTCTGCTCAGGTTTTATTGTTGGGTAAACGTGGACTCACCGAGGCTTTTGTCCGAGGATGTGGAGGGTTTTACAGCCAGTTATTCCCGTTTGGAGCCGCGGGCATCGCTGCTTTCTCCGTTTGACAGAAAACAGCGAGACGCACGAGTGAAGTCAGACACGGAGGCGGAGCTGCTTCCGGGAGGCGCTTTCACAATAAGAGACAGGATCGCGTTAAAGGGGGTGTAGTTTGGATTTTTAACATGAGACAAGATAATCCTGTGTTGAGCTCACAATGGAGAGATTCTTATTTTCTGCTTTACCCAAATCTAAAAGATTCTTGAAAAAAGTGTCAAAATAAGGACAAAAAATGACAAAAATATGACTAAAAAGTGATGAAAAAGTGACAAAAAAATAAAGAAAAAGCGACGAAAATGTGACAAAAAATTTACGAAAAAGTGACAAAAATGTGATGAAAATTTGAAAAAAAGTGATGAAAAAGTGATGAAAAAGTGACAAAAATGTGATGAAAAAGTGACAAAAATGTGATGAAAAAGTGACAAAAATGTGATGAAAAAGTGACAAAAAATTTGACAAAAATTTGACAAAAAAGTGACAAAAATATGATGAAAAAGTGACGAAAATGTGACAAAAATGTGACGAAAATGTGATGAAAAAGTGACAAAAATGTGATGAAAAAGTGACGAAAATGTGACAAAAATGTGATGAAAATGTGACAAAAATGTGATGAAAAAGTGACGAAAATGTGACAAAAATGTGATGAAAAAGTGACAAAAATGTGATGAAAAAGTGACGAAAATGTGACAAAAATGTGATGAAAAAGTGACAAAAATGTGATGAAAATGTGACAAAAATGTGACAAAAACGTGATGAAAAAGTGACAAAAATGTGATGAAAAAGTGACAAAAATGTGATGAAAAAGTGACGAAAAAGTGATGAAAAAGTGACAAAAAAATTGACAAAAATGTGATGAAAATATGACGAAAATGTGACAAAAATGTGATGAAAAAGTGACAAAAATGTGATGAAAAAGTGACAAAAATGTGATGAAAATGTGACAAAAAAGTGACAAATGTGACAAAAAAAGTGACAAAAATATGATGAAAAAGTGACAAAAAAAGTGACAAAAATGTGACAAAAAAAGTGACAAAAATGTGATTAAAATGTAAATCACAAAAAAGTAAAAAATAAAATAAAAATAAACTGACTTTTTGCTGTTGTGTTCTATCCTTTGATCAACTATGTCGTTTATTACAAATAAAGTTGGATTGGAACTGTTGTCAGAGTCTTATTTTGAAGGAAAGGCTTTCAGCTTGAATGTGCGAGTCTTCCTTGGAGCTTTATTCCCTTCTATCATAAACAGAGGAGAGTAATAACTACAGGACCTGCTCCGTAAAGATGCGGGAGCCTCTTCTGCGCATGCGCACCATCTGTTCAGAGGTGAAGAGGTCCACCTGCTGACCACGTGACTTCATAACACTTACTTAATTTACAATTGTTTAGAAGCATCAATAAAATGAATTAAAATGCCCCGACAAACAGAGTCAAATGCATAACAATCATTTATTTAAAAAAGAGGCAGTTTCTCGATACAAAACACATTAAACATTCTTTCTAAAGCTCATGGAGGCGCAGCGGTCCGGCCCCGTCACATCTGGATCTGCAGATAATGTTCGTAATTCGCTCGAAGCACAAACTCGAAATACGGTTTGGACTTTAAGACGCTCAGTTCGTCCAGATCCAGGAGGTCTTTGACGTCAGGGAGATACGTCTGCAGAGGCACGCCTACAAACAGAACAAACCGTCAGGGGCGTTATGGGCTGGTATTGGTTAAGGTACGGCTTTGTAACAGGAGACAAAACACTGAGAACTATTACTTTCTAAGAGTTATTGAAAAGACAGATGCTTTTTAAATCGATATATTAATTTAAAGAGGGGGTGTTCTGCTTTTGTCAGTCCCATAGCACCAGTCTATATCTCACTACAATGATGACAAACCTTCTGTTGGTCTGTAAATGCAGTAAATTAGAATAACTGCCTTGTATAAAATGTCTCTCTCAAAATGGCTGTCGTGAATGTCTTGAAATAGGCCTCTGTCTCTTTAAGAACCTCTGAGCCTTTAGACACGCCCCCTCCACACGCTGTCTGTGGCATCAGTGGGGAGGGGGCTCTGCTGAGGAGCAGTGGTTGGTTACTTTTTACAGATTACTCAGAAATACGTGAATCTGCCAAGGCAACACTTCAGCCATGTTTTTAATGAGGGAATGACATAATAACATGATGGAAAGCTTGAAAAAGTCCATTTTGCAGAATACCCCCCCTTTGAAAGCCTTAAACTATGGAAGCCCGTTTCCGCCATGTTAAAAAAATAAAAGCCCAACAGGAAGTCGAAATTACGAGTTTAAATCTCAAAATTTTGAGTTTAAATCTCGAAATTTTGAGTTTAAATCTCGAAATTACGACTTTTAAAACTCAGAATTTCGAGATTTAAACTCGGAATTACGAGTTTTTCAGATCCGTGATCATAGACGTCTGTACGGCGGGACAGCGGAACCACTGGTGCAGATGTAAACAAACAGTCATGGAGGTTTAGCTTCATCGTGTTGTGAACCGGAGCTACAGCAACTCTGGGACAAAGACACAGAAGTGTTTATTTTACCTCAACACCCAGGATTAAAAGCAGTGACAAGAAAAGTTATTAAAAATGTCTGTATCCACGATAGGAATGTGTTTAGGCCTTGATGATGCAGGACATTCCCAAAGCTAATGCTACGATCGCTAACATTATGAACTTCGATGAACTTCGGATGATCATGATCATGTGAAAATGGGAAATACGCCTGAATAAAGTCAATAAAACCACCGTCTACATAAAGCATCCCTTTAACACCGTCTACATAAAGCATCCCTTTAACAACGATCACACACTGAGCCGGGCTGGTTGAGTTTGCAGTTTATGGCCGTAGCCGATTGCTTAGCACCCGGAGCTAACTAGCTTCTTAGCAGCTCTAGCATCAGCTCCAATAATGGATCTTGTGGAATTAGGTATTTTACACTAAACACGTCACTAAAGCCGTAACCACATAATGCAGCCTTGAAGATGATCACACACTGGTTCAGGATTGGTGCATTGGTGGTTTTATCAACAATGAGGTGTTTTGCACATGCTAACCGGGCAAACTAGCCATTGTCCACCGGCATCGCCCTTTTATCATGGGGGAGACCATGGGGGGGTCCATAAGACATGACAGAGGCAAAGAGGCACGAGTTTGCCCCAAACTAGCAGTTGTTTTTCAGGCATGATACGATTCCAAGACACGGCTCTGCCAGATCAAGCTCCACAGTTCAGACGCATCAGACAGGAAAGAGAACGGCAACAACATCCGGATTTTCAAAGTAAAATAGGGCTGACGTCTATGATCACGGATCTTAAAAACTCAGAATTACAACTTTAAATCTCGAAATTATGACTTTTAAAACTCGTAATTTCGAGATTTAAACTCGAAATTTTGTGATTTAAACACGAAATTATGACTTTAAATCTCGTAATTTCGACTTCCCGTTGGGCTTTTATTTTTTAACATGGCGGAAACTGGCTTCCATATTAAACTGACTATAGGTACAGTACAGTGTTAATTTTGACAACATATTTTAATTTAGTTTGAGTCTTAGTTAGTCAAAAAAAAAACTTTTTACTCTAGTTTTAGTCGACTAAAATTGCACGTCAATATATCATGGAGCTGCTGCACATGAACAAAGCACAGCCCTGATCCTTTGGCAATGAATGTAAATGATCTGAGGCTCTTTCAGACGCTCAATAGAAGTTTGGATAATTTTAGTCGCTCCTTTTCATTTTTATTTAGTCTTATTTTAGTCGACATTTCAGTCATAGCTTTAGTCTCATGAGAAACTTTTAATTTAGTTTTAGTCCAATTTTAGTCGTCAAAAACATCACCTTGACTAAAATTAAGACAAAATATTTTAGTCGACGAAATAAACACTGGTACAGTATCAATAAAAATCTAGGCTGCAATTCAAGAAAAAAAGCTACAACAGCTCCAAGACGTGTGATCAAGAATCTCTTTTTCTGGGGAGTGCCGGCCACAGAGGGGAACCTGTTGTTGATGTTTTTAGTGAAGCCTAGACACGGGGAGAACACACAAACTCCACAGAAACAAGTAGGGCTGCTCGATTATTGAAAAAATAATAATCACGATTATTTTTGTCATAATTAAAATCACGATTATTCAAACGATTATTTGTTGCCTTTAAAAAAATCCATCAAAAAAGTGACAAAAATCCATCAAAAAAAGACAAAAATCCATCAAAAAAAGACAAAAATCCAGCAAAAAGTGACAAAAATCCATCAAAAAAAGACAAAAATCCATCAAAAAAAGACAAAAATCCAGCAAAAAAGTGACAAAAATCCAGCAAAAAAAGACAAAAAATCCATCAAAAAAAAGACAAAAAATCCATCAAAAAAAGACAAAAATCCATCAAAAAAAGACAAAAAATCCAGCAAAAAAAAGACAAAAATCCATCAAAAAAAGACAAAAAATCCATCAAAAAAAGACAAAAATCCATCAAAAAAGTGACAAAAATCCATCAAAAAAAGACAAAAATCCAGCAAAAAGTGACAAAAATCCATCAAAAAAAGACAAAAAATCCAGCAAAAAAAGACAAAAATCCAGCAAAAAGTGACAAAAATCCAGCAAAAAAAGACAAAAAATCCAGCAAAAAAGTGACAAAAATCCATCAAAAAAGTGACAAAAATCCAGCAAAAAAAGACAAAAATCCATCAAAAAAAGACAAAAAATCCATCAAAAAAAAAGACAAAAATCCATCAAAAAAAGACAAAAAATCCAGCAAAAAAATGACAAAAAACAAGCAAAAAAATGACAAAAAACCATTAAAAAAAAAAGACAAAAATCCATCAAAAAAAGACAAAAAATCCAGCTAAAAAAGGCAAAAATCCATCAAAAAAGTAACAAAAATCCAAAAATTAGAAAAAGAAAAAAAAAAATTGAAAAAAAAAAAAATTGAAAAAAAAAAATGTAATCGATTTTTTGCTATTATGCTAATTTAGTAATCGTTTACTGTTGTAATCGAAATCGTAATCGAATTTCGATTAATTGCACAGCCCTAGAAACAAGTGCATCGTAACATCAAGAAAGAAAGAAAGAAACTGACGAGTGGTGAAGTTGTAAAAATCTCACCTTCTTGTATGAGTTTGAGCAGGATCTTGACAAACACACTGTCCTTCGCGGCTTCCAGAGGGTCGTCGCTTCCATCGGCCGCCGACCAGCTGAGACAGAGAACACGGTTAGATCCAGACTGTGTGAGAACGTGACGCGGCGCTAATGACGGACTCGTACTCGTCTTTGCGCAGAGATTTGCCGAGGATTTCACACTTCAGAGCGTCGATGTCCGCCTCGTCCTCCTGCAACAGAAACGCGGGCCGTGATCTCAGTGTTCAAAACGCTTGGAATAATAAAACCGTGGTTAAAATCGGCACCTCCTCGATGTACTCGAGCAGGTCCAGCGCTTTCTTGAAGTCGTACTCGTTCGCTCGTCGGTTGTCGTCGCAGATGTACAACTGTGGACAGATGGAAAACAAGAAGCAGAAGAAAAGGTCAGCAGGTCATGAGGTACAGCAGGTTCTCGTTACCTTATACTGTAGAACTGTAGAACTGTATAACTGTATAATTGTATAACTGTACTGTGTATGACCACGGCCTCTCTCTAAACGCAGCTACATCTCTGTGGAACGACACAGGGTTTTGCTTTGCATTTCGCATGACAGTCAAACATGATGCAGACTCACATCGGAGCTGAGAGAGCGGTAACTTGGATAAATCCACGAAGGACCGAGAGGGAGAAGGAGGCGCGGTGCGTTACAAACCCACGTCCTATAGTGCAGGTTTCAGAGACGTACGAAGTGAACTGATGTGAACGACGTGCAGTTAGTATTGCCTCTTTCACAGTGAACAGTTCACCCTCTGTATATTTTAATATTAACCTCTTAAAAGGGACTATACAGAGTTTAAAAATGTTAAATTTAAGTATTTTCCTCCCCCTACATGTTCCAACAATGTCCTAATGTGTAGTGTACTGCCCTCGCTATATGTGCCATGGCAACGTGAAAACAGGAAGTGACCTCCCTCTCTCCTGGTGCAGCTGAATTGTTTGCCTTTTTCAGCGAACCACGTTGTTTTTCTGGATACTTTTGTACGTCTTTACCGTGTTTTCGTGGAGGTTTGGTGGATTTGTTTACTTTGAGAGTCCAAAATGGTCCTGAAGAAAGCAGCTTTTTGAAGGTAAACAAACTGCTAGCTTATCAGCTAAACCCATTTGAGATCTACAAACATCTTCTTCTGAGACACTGAACAGTGAAGAGGCACCAAGAGCCCCCACACCTGCAGCACGGAGGAGGCGTCACAAGAGGAGCTACAGGAAACAACAAAAGGGACCAACGAGGAGATGGTGATAGACTGTGGAGGGAGCTGTGCAGGAGGAAGAGGAAGGACGAGGTGGAGCTGACCAGTGCAGGACACCACGCTCTGAGAAGGGGACAAGCCCAGGAGGCGGTGCACCGTTTCAGATGATCAGAGGAGACAGAGGGCAGCTACAGTTTCTCCATCCTCCAAGGTCATGCGGGTGGAGTGGCTGAAGGACAACGAGATCATCGACCCGGCCGAGGAACTTCTACATCACCGTGGACCTGATCATCAAGCAGGCGCGTCTGTCCCACACGGCCAACTACACCTGTGTGGCCAAGAACATCGTGGCCAAGCAAGAGCTCCACCGCCGTGGTCATCGTCTACGGATTTCCCATCAACCAGTGCTCCTCCTGTGACCAGAACAGTGAAGATGGCGGCCGCGACACAACCATCTTTCACCAAAGAAAAAAAAGAAGGAAAAAGAGTGGTGCCACTGAATGGGTGCTGCTGCCGGATGCTCTCTCATCGAATGCAATTTCTCCATCTGTGAGATCAATAAAGTATCATCTTATCTTATATAACTAGACAGTCAGCTAAACTCCTTCTCGACATCAGGACTCTGAAGACCAATATGACGTCCACAGGTTTATTGATGTGGCAAGAAAAGGTGAAACCACGATGCTTCCAAGGACATCTGATGTTGCAGATTACACTGGATGATTACACGAGAACAGCTCAGGGCCATGCTTCACTATACTTCCTGAGTCAGGTGACCTCCTCTGTCTAACATTTTCTTAAAGGGGCCACAACTGAAAATACTTCAGGCAAAAATAATACAGTAAACAGTGCCCTCATGTGGACAAAACTAAAACATGTAGAATGAGCTCAGACATGGCTCAGACCTGTTCACCACAACTGCCTCGAAAATCCTGCACTGTCACTCAGAAAGGTGTTAATTCGGGTCTGAAGTGCCGTCATGCACGAGCTTAATATAGAAGGTGCAGTTACACGTATGACCTGAGGTGGCAGTAGTGAGTATAAAATGGCTAACTTGCATCTAGCCCCTTTAACCCTCGCCTTTACCAAGCACAATTTCTCCAATTCGGCTTTACCAAACTCATAGGTTTACAGCCTACAGGCCTGTCGCTCTTTTGTCACTTTGTTACATTTTCATCCCCGTTTTTGACATATTGTGACGCTTTTTCCAAGAAGCTTTTAGATTTGCGTGATGCCGACATGGAGAAAATGTGCTTGGTTAAATCTGCCTTAAGCGACGTCTTTTTTAATTCTTTTCATCAGTAGGTGGAGTAGTGAACCCTGCTCTGCTCCCCCTCCCCTCACCTGGCCACGCCCCTCACTCCACACTGTTCAGACCACACACTGCTCTGATTGCATTTAATGAACTATGGAAATCTCAATCTTGTGTGAGACAAACATTCATCCACATAAATCAGATATGTACAAAGTAAATATTTGGAGATTTACATTAATTTTTTTGGACATTTCTAACATAATATTTCCATTTAGAACTAAGTTTACAGAGCAGTACTTTTTTTCCCCGCAACTCTTGAACGCCTCAGCCTCTGCTCCGGTGCTGCTTTGCTTTGTGCAGAAAAAGACCTGAAGCTCCTGTAGATACTGGACTAATAAACAGGAGGATTTCAGCTGCGTCAGAGCAGGTCGGTCACATGTTTGCGGGGGGGCATGTGGGGGTGAGGGGTGTGTTCTGTTGCTGTGAGGTGAGGGCATGGATCTATTATATAATAAACGGGTGAGGGAGGTGCAGGTGCAGCGCCGGTCTCCTTCTGCTGTTTGCATGTGTGCCGCACCTAGAGGAGCTTATTGGTACTGCATCTGTGCCGGACCGGCAAAACGGGATCGCTTTGAGCAGCTTTAAGGCGGGGGTTCAGAGGTTACGTTCAGTTTGAGAAAATGCAGATAAGCTGATATTTGCATTTGTAATAGTGAAATATGAGCCTTAATATTGAAGACAGATGATGCTCTGAATAAATCGCCCTCCGAGACTTTTACACATTTAACCTCTTAACTCCCGCCTGAACCGAGAGGATCTTTTTCCTCACGTCAGATTTTTTTGTTGGGTAATCAACTAATTTTTGTAACTTTTTTGTAATTTTTTGTCAATTTTTTGTAATTTTTTGTCAATTTTTTTTTTTTGGGTGTCTTTTTTTGTAATTTTTTTTGTAAAATTTTTATCATATTATTGTATTTTTTTTGTAACATTTTGTCACATTTTATGTCATTTTTTTGTCATTTTTTTAATAAAAATTTTGTCGTTTTTTTGTCCATTTTGTATCGAATTTTTGTCAAATTTTTGTCACATTTGTCATTTTTTTTTCAAATCTTTGTAATTTTTTGTCAAATTTCTATCATTTTTTTTGTAACATTTTGTCACATATAAGTCATTTTTTCATCAATTTTGTATCACATTTTTGTCATTTTTTTTCGTCAATTTTTTATCAAATTTTTGTCAATTTTTTGTCATTTTTTCGTCCATTTTTTATCACATTTTTGTCATTTTTTTCGTCAATTTTTTATCACATTTTTGTCATTTTTTTGTCAAATTTCCATCATTGTTTTCGTCTCAGTTCTGTTGCTATTTTCACAGCTTTCTTCCAGAAGCTTTTGGATTGGGGTAAAGCCAAACTGGAGAAAATGTGCTCGGTTCAGGCGGGAGTTAAGGGGTTAACACATTTCTGTTGCAAAATAAAATATCTCATGACAGGTTTTATTACGACCCTTTATTATCCATAGATCTGCAGATTTAAAGCCAGTTATGTAATGTAGTGTTTTAACCCCTGGCGTCACCTGGATGAGGTTGTGGGCGCTGAGCACTGGCATCGTGTCCGGGTTCTGCTGTTTCTCCTCCAGCAGCTGCCGAGGGAGCGTCTCCTGATGCAGCAGGAAGCGCTCCTGCTCCACGATGTCTGCAGCACGGGGGCACACAGACAGGACGGTGAGGCGGACTCAAACGCACAGACAGCAGCGCTCACGCCGCTCAGCCTCACCTTCCACGTGTTTGTTGACGTCCTCCTCGTCCAGGTCTGAGGCCAGAGCCGTGAGTTTGCTCAGAGCCAGGAGAGTTTTCTTCTTGGTGAAGTATCGCGTCTCGGTGTTGGCCTGACTGTAGAGCGTCTGGTGAGCCTGAGGAGGGAGTTTGACACTGAGTCAGCTAAGAATAATGTTATGGTAACTATGGTAACGGTCAAAAAGCCTAATTTTGGACTTGGTCTATGGTTAATACCAAACGGCTGGACCCATCTACATGAAAGTCAGCGTCTTCTCTCTCAGCACATATGAACTAAGGTCACATGTCATAAAGGCGTCCAAAAGTGGAGACAATATTCAAAATGATGTGTTTGATTTTGGCCAGAACAATGTTTCAGGTTTGTCCAAATCATGATCTGGGGAAACATTTTCTGTTCAGCTCCAGATGAAATGATGACGCGACAGGTCAGTGTTAATGTGAAAAACATATTTCAATGTAGTTTTAGTTCTTTGACAAAACTGTCATTTAACTAAATTTGTCTTAAAGGGACTACACGGAGTTTAAATGTCAAAATGTAGTATTTTCCTCCCCCTACATCAGGCCCACTCAATCAGTGTTAATTTCGTCGACTAAAATATTTAGTCTTAATTTTAGTCAAAGTGATATTTTTGTGACTAAAATTGGACTAAAACTAAATTAAAAGTTTCTCATGAGACTAAAACTGTGACTAAAATGTCCAGATATTTGAGTCGACTAAAATCAGACTAAATAAAAATGAAAAGGAGAGACTAAAATCATCCAAACTTGTATTGAGCGTCTGAAAGAGCCTCGGATCATGTTTAAAGGATCAGCTCTGAGCTTTGTTCATGTGGAGCAGAAACATGAAGCAGAGGAACAACATTAAATATGATTAGAATCAATATTATAAATGCAAAGTCCACTCAATTAGTCTTAAATTTAGTCGACTAAATTTACTTGCAATTTTAGTCGATTAAAACTAGACTAAAATTGAAGATATTATTTTGACTAAAACGAGACTAAAATCGAATTACATTTTCGTCAAAAGACTAAAACTAAAATAAAATATGTTGTCAAAATTAAAGCAGTACTAAGTAACTCTTCCCCCTAGAGGCCATAAGCGCAACTGCAGGTGTCGTAGCAAGTTACGATTTTTTAACTTATTAATTGTCTTGGAGAGTAGACAGGAAAGGCGAAGGGAGAGTGTGTTACTGTGCATCCAATTATACAACGGAAATATTTTTTTCACTCAAACTTGGCTGTAAATACTGTTTAAAGTGACGTTAGCCCGCAGTTAGCTTTGCCCGTTAGCATGTTAGCTTCTTCTTCGTGATTCCATTAGTGTGTGTTGCTTTCTCCGCACCAGGGGCAGTCAAGTTGCAAACATGGTTTTCTGTCCAGAGACACCAGGGGGCGACGAAAGACCCTCCAATCATCCCATAAATACTTGTATCACCCCCACAGGGACTACGGGGAGGATTTATTAAGGTAAACACGTTACTTAGTGCTGCTTTAACACTGCACCCAATAGGCGGCCCGCGGGCCAGTTCCGGCCCGCCTACCAATTAAATCTGGCCTGCGCCTCATTTTCCATAAGGCTATATCTATATCTTTAGTCTTTTGACTAAAATGTAATTTAATTTTAGTCAAGATTTAGTCAAAAAAAAACTTTTCAATTTTAGTCTAGTTTTAGTCGACTAAAATTGCATGTCAATTTAGTCGACTAAAATTAAGACTAATTTAGTTGACTTATATTTATAATATTCATTATCATCATATTTAATGTTGTTCCTCTGCTTCATGTTTCTGCTCCACATGAACAAAGCTCAGAGCTGATCCTTTAAACATGATCTGAGGCTCTTTCAGACGCTCAATACAAGTTTGGATGATTTTAGTCTCTCCTTTTCATTTTTATTTAGTCTTATTTTAGTCGACTCAAATATCTGGACATTTTAGTCATAGTTTTAGTCTCATGAGAAACTTTTAATTTAGTTTTAGTCCAATTTTAGTCACAAAAATATCACTTTGACTAAAATTAAGACTAAATATTTTAGTCGACGACATTAACACTGTTTTTTTTGGGAGATTTCTCACAAAAACGTTTTTTCTCCCATCGCTTTGCTCCACCTGACACTATGACGGCATCACATTCTAGACCAAACCTGAACCATGTCTGTTCCAGGTTGTCTGTATGAGGCGTCACCTGGTGGTAGTTGTGCACGTGGATGTGGTGCAGCCAGCTCAGGTGCTGGTGCGACTGGAGGAAACTGGCCAGGTGCTGGTGCTGCGCGGCCGGCTGGGACAGGAGCTTCCCCCTCTTCCCCTTCTCCATGTACCAACGGAACAGGAAGTCTGCGAAGTTCTGCAGAGACACGTGAGAACAGTGACTGAGACGTCCCTCTGCGGACAGCGGCGCCGGTGTGAGGCTGTATACGTGCGTTTCCAATTACATCACACATAGCTACGGCGGCCATTTTGAATACCGAAGTAGCATTATGCAGTACTACAACCTGCGACAATATCTGTACTCAGGATGAAAATGAAAGACAACTGATTAACAGTGGCATTTTTATGTACTCGTAATCATTGCCCAAGAAGAAAACAGTTGAAACACAGAGACGTTTTGTGATATAACCAGGAAATGTCGCAGCTCTGTCTGTGGAGCTACGGCAGGATTTACTAAAGATCTGCTTCACTCCTTAGACCAGTGGTTCTCAACCTTTTGGAGGCGCGACCCCCATTATAACAGTTCATTAGGATCGTGACCCCCACCTGGGTCAGACCATGGGAATAACAGGGACATTAACCTATATCATTCTTAAAAAGCAAAGAAAGAATAATGGCTAAAACAAAATTAATCAAATTTAGAACAAATATTATTTTTCATTTTATTTATTTGTTTATTTGACAGGGACAGTACAAGGAAACATTGCCAACTCGTTGGCCGATGTTCTGTACATAAGGCGTCTAAGCCATCGGCTAATTTGCAGCCCCCGTCCCTGGTTAGGCTTTTGAAAGGGTTTATAAAATAACAGAAAAATGAAAAATCTGTGAAAAGCATCAAACAATACAACAATAAAAAGAAAGAAGAGAAACATATCTGACCATTTCCCATCCCAAGTTCAGCCTCACAGTTCAGTGTTCACATTTTTGTTTGTTCTTCAGCCACAGCTTCAGCTTTTGAGAGACTTTAACTCCAGTGGCAAAGCGTTCCATAACTGAGTCCCTTTCACTGGCACCCTGTAAAATAGCATGTATGCTACAAACCATAAAAAATAATATATATCTTTATCTATATGCTTTGGCGACCTCCCAAATCACTTGGGGGTCCCGAACCCCAGGTTGAGAACCCCTGCCTTAGACAAACTAACACATCAAAGGGGAAACAGAAAACCTTTCTCTATGATTTTTACAGTTTTCAGTCTCAGTCAGTGTTTAAGTTGCTCAAGACGTTAGCATGCTACCAGTTAGCAACTCTCATTAATCAACTGTCATAGCTACAACACGATAAACACATGTGTGGCTCACATCATGAACACTGAGGAAATACTACAGTAACAGCTCAGCTCTGACCTCTGACCTCTGACCTCAGTCACATGTTGAAGCCAAGGTTTGGGGTTTTGTTCAGGGCTTTATCTTGGAGAGGTCGGAGCTGAGCTGTTGAAGCTAAATGCTAACCGGTAGCATGCTAACATCTTACACACTGACTCACTGGTTTCTTCATAAATGTGCGTCTCTGGGGTTTGTGTATTTACTGTTATCTGCTTGAGCGATGAATACGAGTACATTAAAATAGAACTAAGTAACTCTTCCCCCTTGAGGCCATAAGCGCAACTGCAGGTGTCGTAGCAAGTTACGATTTTTTAACTTATTAATTGTCCGTGAGAGTAAATACTACGCTGACAGGAAAGGCGAAGGGAGAGAGGGGTCATTTTTTTTCACTCAAACTTGGCTGAAAATACTGTTGAAAGTGACGTTAGCCCGCAGTTAGCTTTGCCCGTTAGCCTGTTAGCTTCTTCTTCGGTCCGGTGGCAGTCAAGTTGCAAACATGGTTTTCTGGCCAGAGACACCAGGGGGCGATGAAAGACCCTCCAATCATCCCACTTGTATTACCCCCACAGGGACTACGGGAAGGATTTATTAAGGTAAACACAAGGCCGTGGGAACCCAGGGTGCTGAGGGGGCTGCAGCACCCCCTGTTGGATAGTTTGGGAACAGCAGGCAATATTAACCCCTTAACTCCCACCAGAACCGAGCACATTTTCTCAAGTTTGGCTTTACCCCAATCCAAAAGCTTCTGGGGAAAAGGTGTAAAAATAGCAACAAAACTGAGACGAAAACAATGATGGAAATGTGACAAAAAAGTGACGAAAAATGTATGAAAAAGTGGCAAAAATGTCACAAGAAATTGACAAAAATGTGATAAAAATTTGACAAAAAAGTGACGAAAATATTGATGAAAAAATGACAAAATGTGATTAAAAAAAATTACTACAAAAATGTTATAAAAATGTGACAAAAAATGACAAAAAAGTTACAAAAATGAGTTGAATACCCAACAGAAAAATGATGGAAAAACAATCTGATGACGTGAGGAAAAAGATCCTCTCGGCTCAGGCGGGAGTTAAGAGGTTAATACTAATACCACCAAAAAGAGCAAAACAAAGTGTGCAATATCTCTTCTGGATCTTTAGAATCACAGCATTAAAACAAATTACAAGGAATTGGCGATCAATAAAACTTCCAAACGTTAAGAACTGGCTCGAAACTATAGGAAGCAAACAACGTATGGAAAGATTGACTCATGTAATAAATGATAAAGAAGCTGAGTTCCAAAACAAATGGTCTCTATTCAACCAAGACAGATTTCATATAGTAACATAAAATAAATGAATAAATAATAATGATAATAAAAAATGTGTATATAGGTGTATATATAGTATATATTAGAATATACACATTTTAAGAATTAGAATCCCATGATGGGGAGTCCCTTTCCATTTTTTCCAAATACATGGCAGCTTTGATGGATTATAAAACAAGGAATTAATATTATTATTTTTTTCTCTGTGTTTTTTTTTTTCTCTGTGTTTTTTTTTTATTTTTTGTATTATTATTTTTTGTCTTATTTTTTTTTAAATTATTATTATTATTATTATTATTTTATTTTTTTTCTAGCTAAAATGTATGAATTCGAACCACTGTCACAGCGCATCAGGTATGTAATAGCTCCTTTTGTTTGTTAATTTTATTTGCTACACAAGGGGAGAAAAAAAAAAAAAAAAGACTAAATATTGTGTGTAATAACAGAAATGTAAAAATGTACACATCTGAAATGTGTACACACAATAAAGTAATAAAAAAGAAAAAAGAGGTTAATAAATAGGAAATACGCACAGAAAAAGCGTTTTGGGGGTACATTCTGTCCCTCAGCGCCCCCTAGCTAAAATATCTTCACACGGCTCTGGGTAAACACGTTACTTAGTGCTGCTTTAAAATGTCACTGTCAATCAGTCTTTCTTTTATATATCCTGAGTAGAGATATTGTTACATGTCGTAGTACTGCATAATTCTACTTCAGTGTTCAAAATGGCCGCCATAACCACAAAAGGCACATGACTGAAAGGCTTGTGTAGTACGTACTTGGTTGGCGAACTTGCTCATGTAGTGCTGCAGGCGGCTCTGGTTGTCCGTCTGCTCGCACATCTGCACCAGGATATCGAAGTCACAGTATTTTTCAGCCAACGCCGCCACCCACTGGTACTGCCCCAGCTCCACTGCAGAGAGAAACAACGCTGTACAAACAAAGAAAGGAAGCGCTTTTCTTCAGTGGGGAACGTTTGACTCACGCAGCAGCCCCAGCGTGTCCGCCCTGCGCTGCGTGTACTCCAGCTCCAGCGTGTTGAAGCGCTCCTGCTGCCCGGGCCTCTGCTGCTGCACGGAGTTCAGCTGGGACACGTATCCGCCCAGGTAGATGTCCAACAGCGCCACCAGCTGCTCGCACAGGGCACTGCGCAGCTGCGAGTCGGCCTGAGGGTAGACGGAGCGCAGCAGCAGCTCGTGCTGGCGAGAGATCACGGAGCGGACGACGGGGGAGGCTGAGGGGACAGATTTACACATTTATTCATTCATATATTTGATCTTTTATCAGATGGACTTTTTATATCAGACATTGTTTAAACAGTGATTTGATGAGAGAGGAATGTCAATGTGAACTGACATGAATAAGAGGGAAAATGTATTAGAAGTTTTCTGTTGTTTTCTGTTTTCATATAAAAGACATTTTATCCATAAAAATGGCCAAAATTGCCAATATATTCAAACACAATTTGGGCAACTAACCATTTTGGATTAATTGATTAATCGCTTGGCGCACAAAAATGTCATTTTTTCAAAACTTTTTCCCACATGAAGCCTAAAGGGATGTTTCAGGATGTTTGACATAGGGCCTCATTTCCTCGTTATCCAGAGTGTTGCTGATTTCTGGAGATATTTTTTTTGTAATTCATGCAGTTCTTATATTTGAAGAGTTTCGTGGCGCTAGGCTAGTGCTAGGCTAGTGCATTTCTATGGTATCAGCTAGCCTGCATTAACCCCTTAACTCCCGCCTGAACCGAGCACATTTTCTCCAATTTGGCTTTACCCGAGTCCAAAAGCTTCTGGAAAAAAGCTGTGAAAATAGAAACAAAACTGAGACGAAACAATGATGAAGATGTGACAAAAAAGTGAGAAAAAAATTGACAAAAATGTGACAAAAAATGACAAAAATGTGACAAAAAAATGACAAAAATTTGATTAAAAATTTACAAAAAAATAACCAAAAATTGACAAATGTGACAAAAAATGGCAAAAAAATGACCAAAAAAAATGACCAAAAATGACAAAAATGTGACAAAAAAATGACCAAAATTTGACAAAAAAGTTGAGTTGAATGAGTTGAATACCCAACAAAAAAATGATGGAAAAAAATCTGATGACTTGAGGAAAAAGATCCTCTGGGTTCAGGCGGGAGTTAAGAGGTTAAAAACAGTGTGACCCGCTCCACAGAGCACCTGAGTCACTTATAACACCAGACTAACCATATAAATGTCTGTGTCCATAGAGTCATGTTTGGATTATAACTGACCTGCATCACATGAATGATCGTATTTTGAGGGACTATTTTCTAGCAGATCACTCCGCCGCTGCGTAGCTTATACAACCACGAAGCTGATGCTGCTCAAATATAAGGTCTTTTAAATGCAAAATGGTTAAAACTAACGCTAACGCTGTAAATAACTTGTGTTTGAGCAGCATCAGCTTCCTGGTTGTATAAGCTACGCAGCGGCGGAGTGATCTGCTAGAAAATAGTCCCTCAAAATGTGATCATTCATGTGATGCAGGTCAGTTATATTCCAAACATGACTCTATGGACACAGACATTTATATGGTTAGTCTGGTGTTATAAGTGATTTGCCTCAGGTGCTCTGTGGAGCGGGTCACACTGTTTTTAATGCAGGCTAGCTGATACCATAGACATGCACTAGCCTAGCACTAGCCTAGCACCACGAAACTCTTCAAATATAAGAACTGCATGAATTGCAAAAAAAAATATCTCCATAAATCAGCAACACTCTGGATAACGAGGACATGAGGCTCTGTGTCAAAAATCCTGAAACATCCCTTTAATATTAAGGTGTAAAAGAAAAAAACTAGTCAAAAAAGTCAATGTCCCGTCGTATGAAGAGCTCGTAGTCACCTGTCCAGGGGATGTACTCCGGCTCAGACGCCGCTCGCTCTGACGCTCGGTACATGGAGACTTTAGTGTCCCTGTACTGCAGCGCCGCCTGGAGGACGTCCTGGGAACACACACAGAGGGATTAGGACAAACGCAGAGGGTAAAACCAGGATGAGACGCGTCTGAAGAAGCTCTAACTCTGAACCTTGAGGATGTTGTTGACGGTGAGGACGACCTCGGCCCACTGGACCGAGTCCACGGGGTTGTCCTTCAGGCTGCGCTCCTCTTCCTCCAGCAGACACTCGAACACCGAGCCCATCTGAGACACCTGGGACACACAACCACGCAACAATAAATGAAAGCAGAGACTAGTTTGTAGTTTCATCAAATCAGAAATTCTCTTCACGCCCAGTTCGGAAAATGTGGCGGTGATATTTTGACACAGAAAAACAAAATGTCAATATTACGACAAGTTAACCACCTCCTCATTAACACGTTCTCTGCTCTGATCTCAACTCTTTCTCTTTCCTCCTCACAGCACGACACTGTACCTTTATTGATTCACTCTATACTAAGTTGCTATTGTAGCTACAGACTGACTGAAGCGAGGCTGCCGACCTGCACCACCCGCCCCTCTGACCATTGTAATTTATTGTACTGTCCATCCATCCATTTTCTTCCACTTTTCCGTTTCCAGGTCGTGGGGGCAGCTGCTGGAGCCCCTTATGGCTCCTCCTGCAGGTGGTGGGTCCACAGAAGGACGGCCTCATGGTTCTAACCGGGCCTGTTGGTCTCTCATAAGGAGTTTCTGACCCGCTCCTTGTCTGACCCGTCACCTACAGGACCTGTTTGCTCTGGGAGACCCGACCAGGGACATGAAGCCCTGACAACAGAGCTCCAGGATCATTCAGGCTCAAACCCTCCACCATGTTAAGGTGGCGGGTCCAGGAGGGGTATACGTATTGTATATTGTGAAAATATAAAATATTTCTTTAAAGGGGGGGTATTATGCAAAATGGACTTTCTCAAGCTTTCCATCATGTTATTCTGTCACTCCCTCATTAAAAACATGCCTGAAGTGTTGCCTTGGCACATTCACGTATTTCTGAGTAATCTGTAAAAACTCTGATGGCGGCCATTTTAGGGATAGGTTTGCCTGAGTCCTCCTAGGAACGCCCCCACCTCCTGGAGACGCCTCCGAGCTTTGGTCACCAGCCGAGTAACCAACCACTGCTCCTCAGCAGAACCCCCTCCCCACTGATGCCACCGACAGCGTGTGGAGGGGGCGTGTCTAAAGGCTCAGAGGTTCTTAAAGAGACAGAGGCCTATTTCAAGACATTCACTACAGCCATTTTGAGAGAGACATTTTATACAAGGCAGTTATTCTAATTTACTGCATTTACAGACCAACAGAAGGTTTGTCATCATTGTAGTGAGTTATAGACTGGTGCTATGGGACTGACAAAAGCAGAACACACCCTCTTTAAATAGTCAATCATGTAAATGTGGGTATATACAAATCTCACATTGGTTCAAATCCATATTTTCTACAAACCATAAAAGGGTTCTTACTATCGTTTTAAGTAGATTACTGAGCTGCTCGGATGACACAATTTCCCTTGTGGATCAATAAAGTCTAAGTCCATCACCAACTACTCAATTCGAACCGCCAACCTCACAGTTACAAGATCTCAAGTTCAACTATCTGAGCCACTGTCACTGTGAGCCACGGGGAGCTTCTTGTCTCTGACGTGGGACTTGGTAAAATAAGGAGGAAGTCTCTGGGAAAACCCAGGACCCGCTGGAGGGACCAGGTCTCTGAGGTGGTGTCGTCTCAGATCCTCCCAGAACATCTGGAGGAGGTCAGTGTGGATCAGGAAGTCTGAGCATCTCTGCTCAAACTGCTGACTCCACGACACGGCCCCGGATTAAGCGGAAGAAAATGGATGGAAAACAACTCTTCCAATCACAACAGTAACACCTCATTTCCACTGAGAGAATCACGTTTTCTGATGTCATGTCCTGAAAAGCTTCTGGTGTTAGTTTTCCGTCTCGTACCTCCCTGAAGAAGACGTCTGCGGGGGTGAGGCTGGGCGGGACGGCGGCGCTCCTCTTGTTCAGGGCGGAGTTTATGGCGCGGGTCATGAGCTCCGGGTGTTTGGAGTGCTGGTTCTTCAGCACCATGGCGGCCTGGAGCTTCTCCGCGTGTTCACACAGCAGCAGACGAGTGGCCATCGGGGAGGAGCGCACCTCCACCGAGCCCAGGCGGTCCAGCAGCCCCACCTACAGCAGAGACACGGGAGATACGCATCAAAGAGCAGAAAACTATCACTCTCCTGGGTCTGCAACACACGTTAAAACCCAAAGCAATGAGGAACAAACACCAAAGCCAGATGTGTCTCAGTCAGAGGAGTCATCACACATCCTTAAACGCTTTCAAAAAAATGTTCAAATCTAATGTAATGAGTAGTTATAAGGCACTAGCGCTAACTCACATATAAACTCTCCTGTGTTCACTATATTTTGTCTTTACATCACATTATTGATTGATGTGTGACTTGTGCGAATTCATTTTGTAACTAATTGATACAGAAACAAAATCATTTTGTCCTCGTCTTGCAGATGGTAAAACTGCTGTAGACTCTAAGTTGCTATTAAGTTGCAATAGGGTTTGGCTTTAGATCAGTGTTTCACTTCAGCCAAAACCCTTTTCAGTCATTGTTTCAGTGTTTTCATGTTCTGTAGTCAACCGTGTCTGTGTGAAGATACTGACTGAAATAAACTAAACTAAACTAAAAAAAAAAGGTAGTTTTTCTGTCTTCCCTCAAAATGAAAGTGTGAATTAAACTCTGCAACAAAGTGAACATGGATTTCATTCCCTCCCATCTCTTCCTGTTGCATATTAAAGGTCTGTTTGGAACATTTTAAAGATCCAACCATGCACAATGTACATTTTTGCCAGTACTAAGTAACTCTTGCCCCTAGAGGCCATAAGCGCAACTGCAGGTGTCGTAGCAAGTTACGATTATTTGACTTATTCATTATCTTGGAGAGTAAATACGACGTTGACAGGAAAGGCGAAGGCAGAGAGGGTTACTGTGCATCCAATTATACAATGGAAATAATTTTCTTCGCTCAAACTTGGCTGTAAATTTTGTTTAAAGTGACGCTAGCCTGCAGTTAGCTTTGCCCATTAGCATGTTAGCTTCTTCTTCCTGATTCCATTAGTGTGTATTGGTGGCTCCGGGCCGGTGGCAGTCAAGTTTCAAACATGGTTTTCTGGCCAGAGACACCAGGGGGCGATGAAAGACCCTCCAATCATCCCATAAACACTTGTATTTCCCCCACAGGGACTACGGAGAGGATTTATTAAGGTAAACACGTTACTTAGTGCTGCTTTAAGCTTTTGATCAGGACTGTATTTATATGATTGAAACTTTAACTATAATAAATGTTTAATTATAGGCTATTTGAAAGGTGATTAAAGACAACATAAAATTGACACTGTGAATAACTTCAAATCATAAAAACGCCCAAGAAGTGACTTCCTGTTTCAATCCAGCACACCGAAACAAAAGCACCATCTAATTGGCTTGTTGCACAATGTGGCTACGCTAGTTCCTCTGAGCTGAAGTTGTGGGCGCTAGTACTTCCTGTTTATATTCTTTTCCATTAAGATTAGCTTAGACCCGTTCGAATCATGGTGTTTCCTACAGTTTCTGGTAGATGATCACTTCCTCAGGTTAACGAGTTGCTGTAAAGAGTAAATATTTATGTTTATAAGGATCAGTGAGTTTGTCTTGAAGCTAAAGGCTAACATTAACTTCATGCATTAACCCCTTAACTCCCACCTGAACCAAGCACATTTTCTCCAGTTTGGCTTTACCCCAATCCAAAAGCTTCTGGAAAAAAGGTGAGAAAATAGCGACAAAACTGAGACGAAAACAATGGTGGAAATGTGACAAAAAAATGACAAAAATCAACAAAAAAATGACAAAAAATCGACAAAAATTTGACAAAAAAATGATGAAAAAATTTGACAAAAAATTACAAAAATGTGACCAAAAAATGAAAAAAATAAATAAATAAAATAAAATGACAAAAAAGCTGCAAAATGAGTTAAAACCCCCCCAAAAAGATGGAAAAAAATCTGATGATGTGAGGAAAAAGATCCATTTAGATGAGTTTTGTAGATCTTAGCTTTCAAATGAGGCGTTACACTGGCCTACAGGATTTGGGTAAAGCTGAACTGGAGACAATGCTCTCGGTTCAGGTGGGAGTTAAGAGGTTGAACATTTGAAATAGTGCGTTTATTCAGTTCTTTCATAGCATGTTCGCCTTTAGCTTCAAGACAAACTATCGATCCTTTATGATCTCAGGCGTCTCCTCTGAACTCATCAAGATTTGAACACAGTAAATGATCATCGACCGGGAACTCACCGCCCACAACATAATCTTTAGACAATATGATGATTATTCCAGGAAAAGAATACAGACAGGAAGTACTGGCGCTCACAGTTTCGGGTCAGAGGAGCCAGCATAGCCACACCGTGCAACAAGCCAATTCATTAGTTCAGCTCATTAGTTCAACTTTCTTTCTGCTTAACTATTAACAGACAAAAGACTTAAAATGTGTGTATTTAATTATATTCTTGTAACGTTACAAGTACCTGCTGAACTAAATGAGACGAGCGATTTATTTAGGTGCTGGATCGAAACAGGAAGTCACTTCACGTCTAAGGCACTGTTGTTATGATATGAAGTTAGACACAGAGTCCATTAAATGACTTGCTAACCCCCAATGTATCGGTATTGGATCCCAAAAATCCTTATCGGTTGGGCCCTACATTGTAGCCCACGTTTCTCTTCTGTGTAATAACATTTCTCAAAAGGAGCCAGAGGTTCTACGCTGGAGGGGCGGATTTTTAGGAGATGCTAAGAACAGCCAATGGGGAAGATGAGTTCACCTGCAGCAGGAAGTCCATGAAGCAGCCGTGAGCCTTCATCTTGTCCTCGAGTTGGTGCAGGATGATCAGAGACGTGAGCGGGAAGCCTCCGCTCTCTGAAACGAAACAGAAATGCTCATTTAGCCCGACAGATACAGACGCCATGTTTGGAATCGCTCATATATCATGTTCAAAGCAGCCAGAGGGAAAACAAAACTGACCGTTCTCACATTTCTCCACCATTATTCCAACAAATGCAACAATTATTAATATATTTTTGTACTAAACAAAGTTAGCTTCATGCTACATATGCTAACGTTAGCTAATGAGGTCTGTTTTTTGCTTCTACTGAACAATTCGCTGTAAAAATCAGAGCCGGTGCTGGCCCTTCTGGGGCCCTAAGCAAAAATCCACGGGGGCCCTACAGTACCTACGCAACACATGGTTATTTGATGAAGACTGAACCCATTTACGGTCAAAAACACTTCACTGTGCAGTAGTGCAGGGCAGAAGTGGAACATAATGACCTCAACTCAGGCCCCGCTCCCTGTGTGAGAACCACTAACCACTAAGCCACTGTGACACTGGGATTTAGGACGACTACTTTTTAAAGGTCCTATATCCTGCAAAATCGACTTTTTGGAGCTTTTAGCCATGTTGTTCTGCTATTTCCTTATCAAAAACACCCCCAGAGTGGTTTGCGGCTTCATTCACGCAGCTCTCAGTAATCCTCCTGAATCCTGCTCTCTGAGGCTCCGCCCTCCTGCTCTCTGAGGCTCCGCCCTCCTGCTCTCTGAGGCTCCGCCCTCCTGCTCTCTGAGGCTCCGCCCTCCTGCTCTCTGAGGCTCCGCCCTCTCCTGGTGAACGACTGAGTGTTCAGTTGTGTCGTCACAGCGGAACGGAAGTGCTCGACGTCTGTAAAGCAATGTCTTACAGCCTGATTTTAATTTGTAAAACAGCTTTTTCATTATTTCTGTCGTAAGAGAGATGAAACAGGAAAAAAAATAAAAATAAAAAGGATGTGCCCGAGGTGCTTCCAGGGCAGCTGAGGCCAAAACAAACACATCCCTGAGCGTCTGAACAGATCAGTCATGTTTGCGCTGCAGCTGAAGATGGAGCTCGTTATAACTGGACACACCTGTTCTTTATTCTTACCTAACGATCATGTCACGGAGAAAAAGAAGCGTGTTTGGCTACGAGGACGAGGAGTTTATATTCAACCTTTTCAGGAAGAGGCCACTCAGCTGTTTTTTTCTCCGGGATTCAGCGACTTTCACCAAAATATTGTTTTTCTGTGACTGTCAAGTGGATTAACTTTTATAACCAACGCGAGTCCCACAATGTAAACAGCGATGGAGCAGAGGGTGAGTCAGTCCAAACGCGGGTTAGCTTGTGTGTTAGCATATTAGCATGTGTGTTAGCATATTAGCATGTGTGTTAGCATATTAGCATGTGTGTGTTAGCATATTAGCATGTGTGTGTTAGCATATTAGCTTGTGTGTTAGCATATTAGCATGTGTGTTAGCATATTAGCATGTGTGTTAGCATATTAGCTTGTGTGTTAGCATATTAGCATGTGTGTTAGCATATTAGCATGTGTGTGTTAGCATATTAGCATGTGTGTGTTAGCATATTAGCATGTGTGTGTTAGCCATTTATGAAGCTGTGTTGCAGATGTCAACTCCGTATAACTGCATCGTGAAGTAACTTCACTTATTGCTGTTTATTTATATTACGGTAAAGTATGCGCGGAGAGAGGGGGCGGAGTTAACTGAATCGAAGCGTTTTGTCTTCCGGGTTTGAAAAATACCTCCAGAAAACACTTATATTTATCACAAAAATGAGTGCTCCATAATGGTACTTTGGAATGGCTAAAATAGCATGATATAGTCCCTTTAAAATAGTAAATGGCAAATGGTCCCAGTCTCTCACCTCTGGTCCCTGACCCACAGCTCTGCTTTAAAACGAAACCTGCACCTGGCGGTTATTTCTGTCTGACCACTGAGAATCAGCCTGTGAGTCGCCCAATTCACTTTAAACTGTGGACATTCAGAGAACCAGAGTTACTGTAAGTAACTGCGCTCATGAGAACCGTGTGGATTCAGCTCCTCTTTGAGACAAAAAGGGAGCAGGGTAAAGCTGCAGACCCGGAGCCGAGACAGAAAAACCGTGAAGCGGATCCACCGTGATAGTGCGCCCTCTCCTGGTACAGACGGATACACGACGGTATCAGGTCTGGGGAAGATTGATTTGATCGACTCAACGAACGTGAGACTTTAACCGAGTTATTTCATTTTTTGATTTCTTATGAACCGATATAGAAATCGTAGATGCTTCTGTTGTTTGATAAAGATATGATGATCGTTTATGCTCGTTGTAAAGGAGTAAAAACAATAAATAATCCCAGTTACATGCTACCCAAAAAATGCAATTGCAGGCTGTAAAGTAAATATAGAATTTATTCATAATTATGTATTACGGGAACCTTTTACTTTCTGTGGCTAATTATTGCATATTTTAGTTTTAATTTTGTTTTAGTGAAGTCGACAGAAAGATGCTGCTGAATTTAGGAAACAGGGAAGACCCTGACGGTACAAATGTTATTTTTTGCTTTGTTTTTGCATCTGCAAATTAACATTATTAACCCTATGATTTCTCTCCTTTCTTTACTGATTACAGCAATGGCCGTTACCACAATAAACATGTGATTTTGTTCCAAAATATGGTCTCTGTCCCTTGTTGAACAAATGAAGGCTCTGTCCTACAAAATACAATGAAAGCAGTAAAACATACAGTTTTAATTTCATAAAATAACCCAAATAATAGCACATGTAGCCTACACTAAGTTACATGTCAACACATTCTAAATTACACAAAATAATCCCAACGATACAACTGTAAAACATGAGCTAAATACCGTCGTATATCCGTCTTTGCCAGCAGAGGGCGCACTATCACGGTGGATTCGCTTTTCACGGTAGATTTGTCTTGGCTCCGGGTCTGCAGCTGAACATTATTGGCTTGTTGCACAATGTGGCTACGCTAGTTCCTCTGAGCTGAAGCTGTGGGCTCTAGTACTTCCTGTTCGTATTCATTTCCATTAAGATGAGCTCAGACCAGTGAGTTTCTGGTAGAAATATTTCCATATAGGAGACGTTTATGTTTGTGAGGATCAGAGAGTTTGTCTTGAAGCTAAAGGCTAATTTGACCTCTTAACTCCCGCCTGAACCGAGAGGATCTTTTTTCCTCACGTCATCAGAATTTTTTTTCCATCTTTTTTGTCATTTTTTGGTCACATTTTTTTTATTTTATTTTTTTTCGTCAATTTTTTGTCACATTTTTGCCATTTTTTGGTCAAATTTTTATCATATTTTTTTGGTCATTTTTCGTCAATTTTTGGTCAATTTCTTGTGACATTTTTATCACATTTTTGCCACTTTTTCATCAATTTTTCGTCCCTTTTTTGTCAATTTTTTGTCACATTTTTGTAATTTTTTGGTCATTTCTTTTGTCATTTTTCGTCAATTTTTTTGTTTTCGTCGAGAAAACGTGCTCGGTTCAGGTGGGAGTTAAGGGGTTAAGGCATTACACAACTTGAAATAGTGCCTTAATATATATATTTTTTTATAGCATGTTAGCCTTTAGCTTCAAAACAAACTATCAATCCTTTATGATCACAGGTGTCTCTGTGAACTTGTTCTTCATGATTTGAACACAATAAATGATCGTCTACCGGGAACTCACCGCCCACAACATAATCTTTAGAAAATATGATTATTATTCCAGGAAAAGAAAACAGACAGGAAGTCCAGGCGCTCACACCTTCAGGTCAGAGGAACTAGCATAGCCACACCGTGCAACAAGCCAATTGCAAAAAGGCCACGGAGAACGGCTTTACTCTCGTCTATTCACCAAACTACTGTCCTGATTCTCCGCTAGAGACGATAAGAAGAGAGTAATGAGAGTGGCCGATGCCCGAGTCCATGCGCGGCCCTTGCGGCTGCGGGGGCCCTACTCAACTTGCGTAGTTTGTGTATAGGAAAAAACGGCAAATAAAATGGTAAAAATACATTCATGTGAACCAGATTGTGGCTTGACTTTGTTTGTTTGTGATAAACATGTTTATAGTTGGCCAGAAAACGTCTAAAAACAGTGAAAAATGGTGACTCTGCTGTGACGCCGTTGTCTGTGCTCACCGTCCGGAACAGACTCCGCCCACCGCGGGTCTGACGCCGGGTAATCGTCCACCAGATCCAGGTCGATCTGGGTCACCATGGAGTCAGGCTCCGCCCCCTCCTCCGGGAACAGCTCGTCAGTGACGCTCTGCGCCCCCACCAGGTCATTACTGGAACAGACACGAACACACACGACATGGATCGAGTTATAATAACGTGACGATCCTTTTGAAATAGTGTCGGCTTTGCCAAAGCAACTAAAAAACACGTGTTTCTGGATGTTTTACCGACAGAACTGGAGAAACGCCGCCTTCAGCAGTTTGGTCTTGTCTTCTTCAGCCACAGTCTCAGCTCGACTCGGAGTCTCCATCACAGACACCTGACACAGACGCCCATGAAGGTTAGTCACAAAACTGCTTCTGCTCAGGCGTAAACAGTCTCTTATCTCCAGCACAGACACCTGACACAGACGCCCATGAAGGTTAGTCACAAAACTGCTTCTACTCAGGCGTAAACAGTCTCTTATCTCCAGCACAGACAGATGTTGTGAATAGGGCTGCTCGATTATTGAAAAAATAATAATCACGATTATTTTTGTCATAATTGAAATCACTATTATTCAAACGATTATTTGTTGCCTTTAAAAAAAATCCATCAAAAAAGTGACAAAAATCCATCAAAAAAGTGACAAAAATCCAGCAAAAAAAAGACAAAAATCCAGCAAAAAAGTGACAAAAATCCAGCAAAAAAGTGACAAAAATCCAGCAAAAAAGTGACAAAAATCCAGCAAAAAAGTGACAAAAATCCAGCAAAAAAGTGACAAAAATCCAGCAAAAAAAATGACAAAAATCCATCAAAAAAAGACAAAAATCCATCAAAAAAAAGACAAAAATCCATCAAAAAAGTGACAAAAATCCATCAAAAAAAAGACAAAAATCCATCAAAAAAGTGACAAAAATCCATCAAAAAAGTGACAAAAATCCATCAAAAAAGTGACAAAAATCCATCAAAAAAAAAAGACAAAAATCCATCAAAAAAAAAGACAAAAATCCATCAAAAAAAATGACAAAAATCCATCAAAAAAAAGACAAAAATCCAGCAGAAATGTGACAAAAATCCAAAAATGTGAAAAAAATATGTGAAAAAAAAAATTGAACAAAAAAAAATGAAAAAAATAAAATAAAAAAAATGAAAAAAATTATAATCGATTTTTTGCGATTATGCTAATTTTGTAATCGTTTACTGTTGTAATCGAAATCGTAATCGAATTTCGATTAATTGCACAGCCCTAGTTGTGAAGGTTGCGTTTGCGTCACCTCTGGAGCAGCGGCGAGGGAGGAGCACAGCGAGTCCTCCATCGTCTCCGGGAGGATGGAGGCGCTTTCTCGGCCGACCAGCGCCACCAGCCCGCTGCTCTGGGAGAAGAAGACCGGCAGGTTCGAGCAGCAGCCGCCGCCTCGCACACCGTCTCCTGAAACACGGCCCAGAGGAGAGACGTTTTTAAAACAACTGAGGGACAACGCACAGCAGCGATCCAGAGTTTATACATAGGCCTTTAACATTGTATAACAAACGGGAATATTCAGTGTGTAAAGGTCACACACACACAGACAGCCGCGTGTCAAAGTTTAGGAATCCTAGATCAAGATTTCTAATAATGTGAATAATGAAGCAAGGGGAAGATGAAGGATCCTACTGACACCTACTGATCACAGACATTCCAAAAGACATAGCGGAGTGTAGCTTTAAAGGAACAGGCCACCGTTTTTGTCTGGTCTTCCCCCGTGCCTTCAGTCACGTAAACACAGCACATTAGCGTTAGCATTTAGCCTCTCCCTCTCTCCTCTATAGCTCCAAAACAGGTCAAGATAGAAGCTACCAAGCTCTTCCACGTTTTCCCTATTTAAATATGGTTACGTGAAGTGTTCCACTACAAAGTATAATTACACACAATTACACAATGTGGATTTTACTGTGCGGATGCCAAATTACAAAAAAAATGACCAAAAAATGACAAAAAATGACAAAAAAATGACAAAAAATTGACAAAAAATTGACAAAAAAATGACAAAAAAATGACAAAAAAAATGACAAAAAATTAACAAAAAATGACAAAAAAATGACTAAAAAATGACTAAAAAAAAGACAAAAAAATGACAAAAAATGGACCAAAAACATTGACAAAAAATGACAAGAAAATGACAAAAAACCCAAGTTCGAAATCCGCGCAGTAATCTTCACTTTACTGTGCGGATGCCAAACTACTCCTGGTATTATTACGCCTTACAATATAGTCCCCCCTTTTATCCGCTTAGAGAATCCACATTGTTTAATTGTGTGTAATTATACTTTGTAGTGGAACACTTCACGTAACCATATTTAAATAGGGAAAACGTGGAAGAGCTTGGTAGCTTCTATCTTGACCTGTTTTGGAGCTATAGAGGAGAGAGGGAGAGGCTAAACGCTAACGCCGTCTGCGCTGTGTTTACGTGACTGAAGATCAGACAGGTCCTAAAGAACTCGTCACAGCTCAGGTAAGAACATATCTCAGTATGGAAAAACAGTGGCCTGTTCCTTTAAGGATTAATTGTGACTTGAGGATTAAAATAAGGATCTTTGGCAATCAAATTCCTATTAAATGTGTCGACTGCAACAAACATTTTATTAGATGCTTCAGTGTGTTGTCAGTGTTACCGGGTGAGTTGAACGCGATCTTCTCGTCCGGCGGCGCCGCTCTCCCGGTGCCGGTGGAGCAGGCGAACACCAGCTCAGAGTTAAATATGAACGCTGCAAACCCAGGGGACGGAGGCAGGACCAACCGCACCGACTGAAGAGCCTCTTCACTCTGCAACAACAAACCGTGAACCTCTGCTCTGACTGAACACAGCTCATCTGCATTCACAAACCTACAGCTCCTCTGCAAACCACTGTGGGAAACGGACTTTAACCACGGACTGCACGGGTTAAGTCGTATAATAATGTTATAAATGTATCAAGATTAAAGCAGTTTCCTCATTGAAGACTTGAGCATGAGTCTGATTTGAAGAAAGGTTTGAAAATCAGCAACGAAACATGTCAAACAATACAATAATCAAGCAAGCTCCACATGAAATATGCAAAGGTTTATGTGGATTTAATTATTTACTTGATTTTGTGTTTAAATAAATATTGAATTGCAAGATGCAGTGACACACATATTCTAGGTTAAGTTGCCTTTATTGTCACACAAATGTACAACAAACTGTGCCCTCTGCATTTAACCCGGGGACGATCTCCAGAGGTGGAGCTGATGGTTTGAATCAACTTTTTTTTTTTGGGGGGGGTAAAAAGGGAAACTAGAGCTCCCATGGAAAACCCATCCAGACATGGGGAGAGAAACATGCCTTTTATGTCTTTGTCCCCGCTGTAAACGAGATGCTGCATCTCAAAGGGCTTTCCCTACAAATACATAAACAAACAAATAAATATGCAAACTCCACACAAGGAGCCTGTTAGCTTCTTCTTCCTGATTCCATTAGTGTGTATTGGTGACTCCGGTCCGGTGGCAGTCAAGTTTCAAACATGGTTTTCTGGCCAGAGACACCAGGGGGCGATGAAAGACCCTCCAATCATCCCATAAACACTTGTATTTCCCCCACAGGGACTACGGGGAGGGTTTATTAAGGTAAACACGTTACTTAGTGCTGCTTTAAGCTTTTGAGCAGGACTGTATTTCTATGATTGAAACTTTTACTATAATAAATGTTTAATTATAGGCTATTTGAAAGGTGATTAAAGACAACATAAAATTGACACTGTGAATAACTTCAAATCATAACATCGCTGCCCAAGAAGTGACTTCCTGTTTCGATCCAGCACAACGAAACAAAAGCACCATCTTGTTCATTAGTTCAACTTTCTTTCTGTTTAACTATTAACAGACAAAAGACTTAAAATGTGTGTATTTAATTATATTCTTGTAACGTTGCAAGTACCTGCTGAACTAATCAATGAGACGAGCTATTTATTTTGGTGCTGGATCGAAACAGGAAGTCACTTCACGTCTAAGGCCCTGTTGTTATGATGTGAAGTTAGACACAGAGTCCATTAAATGACTTGCCAACCCCCAATGTATCGGTATTGGATCCCAAATATCGTCACGGTCCGAACCGCTCTGCCACTGTTTGTTACGTACGTCTCTTCCGCTCTTATCAGGGTAAAGTGGAAACTCTTCCCCGAGTTCTCCCTTGTGGGAAAGTGAGTGAAAGAAGAGCTGGCGCCAAAAGAAGCACCAAAAACAGCAAAGGTTCCTGCAGTCCGAAAACTAAAGCAAAACATTCTGCCTGGTAAAAAAGTCCAAAGTAAAACATTAAAGCATAAGGACATCACGCCTTTGCTGTGCCCGATCCCGTCAGATCTGTGAAGCAGGAAGGGCCTGGTCGGTACTTGGTGAATGTAGTGAGTGAGCGGTTGGTTTTGGTCGTTGGTGCACATTGGCAACTTTACCACCACAGAGTAGGGCTGTGCAATTAATCGAAATTCAATTACGATTTTGATTACAACAGTAAACGATTACAAAATTAGCATAATCGCAAAAAATCGATTTTAATTTAATTTTTTTCCAAAAAAAAAATTCAATTTTTTTCAAATTTTCAATTTTTGGATTTTTGTCTTTTTGTCTTTTTTTGATGGATTTTTGTCTTTTTTTTAAATGTATTTTTGTCATTTTTTTTAATGTATTTTTGTCTTTTTTTTTGATGGATTTTTGTCTTTTTTTGATGGATTTTTGTCATTTTTTTGATGGATTTTTGTCATTTTTTTATGGATTTTTGTCTATTTTTTAATGGATTTTTGTCACTTTTTTGCTGGATTTTTGTCTTTTTTTGATGGATTTTTGTCTTTTTTTGCTGGATTTTTGTCACTTTTTTGCTGGATTTTTGTCACTTTTTTGCTGAATTTTTGTCTTTTTTAGCTGGATTTTTGTCACTTTTTTTATGGATTTTTGTCACTTTTTTTGATGGATTTTTGTCTTTTTTTGATGGATTTTTGTCACTTTTTTGCTGGATTTTTGTCACTTTTTTTGATGGATTTTTGTCTTTTTTTGATGGATTTTTGTCACTTTTTTGCTGGATTTTTGTCTTTTTTTGATGGATTTTTGTCTTTTTTTGATGGATTTTTGTCACTTTTTTTGATGGATTTTTGTCTTTTTTTGATGGATTTTTGTCTTTTTTTGATGGATTTTTGTCTTTTTTTGATGGATTTTTGTCTTTTTTTGATGGATTTTTGTCACTTTTTTTGATGGATTTTTGTCTTTTTTTGATGGATTTTTGTCTTTTTTTGATGGATTTTTGTCACTTTTTTGCTGGATTTTTGTCTTTTTTTGATGGATTTTTGTCTTTTTTTGATGGATTTTTGTCACTTTTTTGATGGATTTTTGTCTTTTTTTTAATGGATTTTTGTCACTTTTTTTGATGGATTTTTGTCTTTTTTTGCTGGATTTGTGTCTTTTTTTTAATGGATTTTTGTCTTTTTTTGATGGATTTTTGTCACTTTTTTGCTGGATTTTTGTCTTTTTTTGATGGATTTTTGTCTTTTTTTTAATGGATTTTTGTCACTTTTTTGCTGGATTTTTGTCACTTTTTTGATGGATTTTTGTCACTTTTTTTGCTGGATTTTTGTCTTTTTTTGATGGATTTTTTTAAAGGCAACAAATAATCGTTTGAATAATCGTGATTTCAATTATGACAAAAATAATCGTGATTATTATTTTTTCAATAATCGAGCAGCCCTACCACAGAGTATGGAGTGAATGAATAACGCAATGTAAAGAGTCTTTGAGTGAACAAAAAAGCGCTACATAAAGCCAATGCATTATTATCATTATTATCATTAGTCTTGACCTGGAATGGCGTGGTGAACTTGGTGACCTCCACAGTGACCTGCTCAGAGACAGAGGCTCCAGTGTCGGTGAGAGTGACCAGGCAGAAGTACAGCAGGCAGGGCGTGTCCGAGGGGTGCCACGCTGCTGCCAGGGCCACCAGACCACAGCTGCAGAGAGAGAGAACTCCTTAGTTAAAGACAAATCTTAAATTACACACGGTTCAGATGATGTATTTTCAACAGTGGAGCTCACTGTCCGTGTTTCAGGTCGAGGTACGTCACGTTGGCTCCTTCCTTCATCTCCTCGAAGTTGGTCTCTGAACCCTACGCAACATCCAGACACCGTTATCAACAGAGCAGTTCAAACAGGAGAAGGACTGTCCGCAATGTCCCACAGTAATGCCCCACAGACCCAGATGGCGTCGGCGATCCGCTCCGTCAGCGCCTTGTGCTCCCAGCTGAAGACGTGCTGCTCGTGGGAGTCGTCCAGAGCCCATTTGTTGAGGCTGGAGCTGGACAGAGAGAAGAGCGAGGAGGCGGAGGGCGCCCAGAGCACGCTGTGGAGCTGCGGGGCAGAGGGAGGTGTTGAGAAAATAGACTTTGGCAAATGATGAGGGAAATCGAAGAGAGCTGTTGCCAGGTATCAGCAGCCAAACCCCCGTAGACTCACCGTGTCGCTAGTCGGTGGAGACAGAATCCCAAAGAGGCTGGACACTCTGCGCCCGATCCCAGAGAGCATGCCCTGTCCCTGGGGCAGACAGTGGGACTGCAGCCGCCCGGAGGAGTCTGCGCAGGCTCTGAGCAGACGACTCTTACAGGAGGACGCCACGAAGCCCCCGCCCTGAGACAGAGAGGGGAAATTAAAAACTTACAGACAGTACAGAAAGACGCCAGTAAAAACCTTTAGCCTGACTCTCCGTCTATGACAATAATGACAACTCTATTCTCTATTAAAAACTTACAGACAGTGCAGAAAGACACCAGTAAAAACCTTTAGCCTGACTCTCCGTCTATGACAATAACTCTATTCTCTGCGCTCACCCTGACGGCCACCACGGAGAGCGCGAGGTCTCCCAGGTCCAGCTCCGAGTCCGAGTAGACGCCCTCCTGAGACAGACTGGGCCAGAACCGGGCCGTCCCCTCCATGGACAGGGCCAGGACACAGATCGACTGCAGCGGCGCCGAGTTCATGGGAGATCCAGACTTTTTTGCTGGATTTTTGTCACTTTTTTGCTGGATTTTTGTCACTTTTTTGATGGATTTTTGTCTTTTTTTGATGGATTTTTGTCTTTTTTTGATGGATTTTTGTCACTTTTTTGATGGATTTTTGTCATTTTTTTGATGGATTTTTGTCACTTTTTTGATGGATTTTTGTCTTTTTTTGATGGATTTTTGTCACTTTTTTGCTGGATTTTTGTCACTTTTTTGCTGGATTTTTGTCACTTTTTTGCTGGATTTTTGTCACTTTTTTGCTGGATTTTTGTCACTTTTTTGCTGGATTTTTGTCTTTTTTTGATGGATTTTTGTCTTTTTTTGATGGATTTTTGTCACTTTTTTGCTGGATTTTTGTCACTTTTTTGCTGGATTTTTGTCACTTTTTTGCTGGATTTTTGTCACTTTTTTGCTGGATTTTTGTCACTTTTTTTGCTGGATTTTTGTCACTTTTTTGCTGGATTTTTGTCATTTTTTGATGGATTTTTGTCATTTTTTTGATGGATTTTTGTCTTTTTTTGATGGATTTTTGTCTTTTTTTGATGGATTTTTGTCACTTTTTTGATGGATTTTTGTCATTTTTTTGCTGGATTTTTGTCACTTTTTTGATGGATTTTTGTCTTTTTTTGATGGATTTTTGTCACTTTTTTGCTGGATTTTTGTCACTTTTTTGCTGGATTTTTGTCACTTTTTTGCTGGATTTTTGTCACTTTTTTGCTGGATTTTTGTCACTTTTTTGCTGGATTTTTGTCTTTTTTTGATGGATTTTTGTCTTTTTTTGATGGATTTTTGTCACTTTTTTGCTGGATTTTTGTCACTTTTTTGCTGGATTTTTGTCACTTTTTTGCTGGATTTTTGTCACTTTTTTGCTGGATTTTTGTCACTTTTTTTGCTGGATTTTTGTCACTTTTTTGCTGGATTTTTGTCATTTTTTGATGGATTTTTGTCTTTTTTTTGCTGGATTTTTATCACTTTTTTGCTGGATTTTTGTCACTTTTTTGCTGGATTTTTGTCACTTTTTTGATGGATTTTTGTCACTTTTTTGATGTATTTTTGTCTTTTTTTTGCTGGATTTTTGTCTTTTTTTTGCTGGATTTTTGTCATTTTTTTGCTGGATTTTTGACACTTTTTTGCTGGATTTTTGTCATTTTTTTGCTGGATTTTTGTCACTTTTTTGCTGGATTTTTGTCACTTTTTTGCTGGATTTTTGTCTTTTTTTGCTGGATTTTTTTAAAGGCAATAAATAATCGTTTGAATAATCGTGATTTCAAAATCACGATTATTCAAAAACTTTTTTTTTTCAAAAACTTACAGACAGTACAGAAAGACACCGGTAAAAACCTTTAGCCTGACTCTCCGTCTATGACAATAATGACAACTCTATTCTCTATTAAAAACTTACAGACAGTACAGAAAGACACCAGTAAAAACCTTTAGCCTGACTCTCCGTCTATGACAATAATGACAACTCTATTCTCTATTAAAAACTTACAGACAGTACAGGAAGACACCAGTAAAAACCTTTAGCCTGACTCTCCGTCTATGACAATAACTCCATTCTCTGCGCTCACCCGGACGGCCACCACGGAGAGCGCGAGGTCTCCCAGGTCCAGCTCCGAGTCCGAGTAGACGCCCTCCTGAGACAGACTGGGCCAGAACCGGGCCGTCCCCTCCATGGACAGGGCCAGGACGCAGATCGAATGCAGCGGCGCCGAGTCCAGGGGAGATCCAGAGGAAACGGAGACCAGGTCCGAGCTGAACGAGTACTCGCTGGGCGGCAGCTGCAGCTCTTTACACACCGACAGCTACGGGGAGGAAGAACACATTACAACATGATGTATGATCCTGATTCAAAGCCCCTGAGGATTCGTCTGGTGTAGGGGTTATAAGTTAAAACAGGGGATCTGCAAAGTTGGACAAGTCAAATTGAAGACTTTTTAAGACCTTTTTAAGACACAAAATCTTAAAAATAAGACCTGTTTTTGAACGCGCGATATATAAAAGAATGTAAAGAAAATCACTGTCACAAAATCCAAGAGTCAAACTGTTGTTTTTGATTTCACAGTGGGATGAACAAATGTAAGAACTTCATTTTTCACATTAGGCATTTTAACCATTCAAGTTTTAACCTTATCCCATAATAAGAATATTGAGATTGAATAATTACTCACAATTATCGACTGAATGAAAGAAAACAACAGATATTTAGTTTGTGTATTTAAAATGCTTTGTAATACTTTGTAAACATTCACTGTTTCTAAAAATAAAAGCAGCTTTTCCACTCGTTTGCCTAGAACAAAACACTGTCAACTTTACAACTAATTATTATCATAATTATTTTAATTATATTATTATTAGGTCAGAATCTAGTCTAGGTTTTATGTTTTCTAAACTTGTTATTGTTATTGTTGTCAGATGTTTTGATGAACAAAGTGAGAAACGTGTTTCTAACTTTCCTTCTGTCCCTGAGCAGAGGAGCGTTCGCTTTGTGTTTCCCAACATTTGGACAAACTTTATTGTGATGATGCCGTTCATGACCTTGAGTTGGATATTTACAGTGAAGGATTATCTCCACGTTGTTTCATATTGGACGTATCAGCGCATTTTGCTGCAACTTTCCACCGACAGCAGCATTACGGATCCATTAGCGACAACACCTTGGTCATGTTTTGGATTCCTAAACTCTGCTGACTTCAGTTGTTTTTATTGGGCGGATAAAGCTCTGAAGGAGAGTCCTTCTGCCTCGACTATTGCTGAGTTTACGTTTGTGGCGGCGGCCAGAGCATCAGCGTCGCTTCGGCCTCTCGGACCATGAGGCACCGGCGGCTCCTCATCGCTGCTTCTGGGACTTTATTCGTCTACTTTTAAACTAAATTGTGCGCAAATAATTGGGTCGTTGAACGTTCATTTTTAAGACCAGTTCACCCTGGATTTAAGCCCAAATAGGCCGAATTTGAGACTTTTTAAGGCCTTGAATTTGGATTCTTGAATTTTAGACTTTTTAAGACTTTTTAAGACCCCACGGATACCCTGTATAAATTGCAATTAAAACATTTCTAATTTACAGATTAGAGCTGAATATAATTCTAAGATCTGTTTGGTCTTACCTTTGCAACAGCAGTTTGAGAGATCTTCCAGATGATGAGCTTCTCTCCACAGACCATCCAGGCCCAGCCACTGTCGTCCACCTTCACAGAGATCTGCTCATCAGCTGCAGAGACAGAATAGACAGGGTTTAAAACTGTGCACGGTTAAGTGGAAAGAGGGAAACAGAGGTCCTGCGTATTAGGGCTGCTCGATTATTGAAAAAATAATAATCATGATTATTTTTGTTATAATTGAAATCACGATTATTCAAACGATTAATTGTTGCCTTTAAAAAAATCCATCAAAAAAATGACAAGAAAACATTTAAAAAAAAGACAAAAATCCAACAAAAAAATGACAAAAATCCATCAAAAAAAGACAAAAATCCATGAAAAAAAGACAAAAATCCATCAAAATAAAAGACAAAAATCCATCAAAAAAAAAGACAAAAATCCATTAAAAAAAGACAAAAATCCATCAAAAAAAGACAAAAATCCATAAAAAAAAAGACAAAAATCCATTAAAAAAAGACAAAAATCCATTAAAAAAGGCAAAAATCCATCAAAAAAAAGACAAAAATCCATTAAAAAAAAGACAAAAATCCATAAAAAAAAAATAAAAAAAATCCATAAAAAAAATGATAAAAACATAAAAAATATTATAATCGATTTTTTGCGATTATGCTAATTTTGTAATCGTTTACTGTTGTAATTGAAATCGTAATCGAATTTCGATTAATTGCACAGCCCTACTGCGTATTCACTCACTCACCCACTGTGCAGGAGCGGTGTGAGGGGAGTAAAGCATGTGCACTTACTTGACAGATACATAAAAATGCCTCACCTTCCGCCACGGTGAGGGCCTCCATGACTTTAACGGGCAGAGAGGAGCCGAATGGTTGGACATCGTAGCTCAGAGGCTCCGGGGCCAGGTGGCTCTGAAGTCGACTTGGCGTCCTGTGCAAAATAAAATGGCATTTGGTGGTGGTTTCAGTAATCTACAAAACAATCCTGCGCCGACCCCGTCTCCTCTGCTCCCTCACCAGCCAACTTCATGATCTCTTTACACAAACTCTATAAATAAATCCTCCTGTCAGCTCCAACTTCAGCATCTTATCCCATCCATTCACCGGCCTGTCCAAATATTCTCAATTCAGACACAAAGAAAAGTAGAATTCCATCCGCTTGAGGATTTAAAAATAAGTTGCAGGACAATTAGATCACTGCACAAAGTTGTAAAGCGGCTTGGAGCATCTGGAAAAGCACAATCAGTTTTGGTAACAACCCTGATGCCGGATTTTTATTTATTTTTTCAACCAATTAAAGAGGAAGCAACTAAATGATGTTAGTTCAGTTGTAGTCCAAACTCATCCCGAAGTTTCCGCACCTTTCTAGCATCCCAATTCTTTCTTTAGGGAGTTTAAACACATTTCGCAATTTACAGGGTCACCACCTGAACTTAAAGGGGGGGTATTCTGCAAAATCTACTTTTTCCAGCTTTCCATCATGTTATTCTGTCACTCCCTCATTAAAAACATGGCTGAAGTGTTGCCTTGGCACATTCACGTATTTCTGAGTAATCTGTAAAAACTCTGATGGCGGCCATTTTAGGGATAGGTTTGCCTGAGTCCTCCTAGGAACGCCCCCACCTCCTGGAGACGCCTCCGAGCTTTCGTCACCAGCCGAGTAACCAACCACTGCTCCTCAGCAGAACCCCCTCCCCACTGATGCCACAGACAGCGTGTGGAGGGGGCGTGTCTAAAGGCTCAGAGGTTCTTAAAGAGACAGAGGCCTATTTCAAGACATTCACTACAGCCATTTTGAGAGAGACATTTTATACAAGGCAGTTATTCTAATTTACTGCATTTACAGACCAACAGAAGGTTTGTCATCATTGTAGTGAGATATAGACTGGTGCTGTGGGGCTGACAAAAGCAGAACACCCCCTCTTTAAACAGTCACGACAAAGCAATAACATCAGCAGCTTTTAACCATCTGAAAAACATGGCTAAGATCCGAGGAACAGTGTCAAAACCAGAGAGAGACTTATCCATGTGTTTGTCTCCAGCAGGTTAGATACTGTAACGGCTGCTCACTGTCAGAGCTGCAGAACATCCAGAACCAGGAAGTACGAGCGTATTAGTCCAGTGCTCCGGTCTCTGCACTAGCTTCCTGTCACTCAGAGAATAGACTTTAAAACAGCTCTGCTCTGACATGTTAGAGCCGTATGAACCATCTCGGGCCCTGAGAACTTCAGGGAGGGGGAGACAATAATAAACACACTGAGGCCAAAGCTAAAATCTGGAACAGTCTTCATGAGGATGTGAGACAGGCCTCAACTCTGACAATGTTAAAATCCAGGCTGAAAACAGTTCTTTTTACCTGTGCATATGGCAACTGAAAGCATTTTATCTGCACTCTTACCCTTTACTGTAATTAATTCATGTTTATGTTGATGTTTTATACTTTCTGTATGAATTGTGCGCTACAAATAAACTTGCCTTGCGTTCATAGGTTCATTTTTACAAAAAGAAATGACAGAAAACAAACGTCTAAGTTTATAATACAGGATTAATATTGGTCCGCTACTACTTGAAAAAAACAAAACAAAACAAAATCAGGTATAGTGCCCTAACCTACTTGTTTTGCATTCTGACAAAACGTCTCAATCGTTTCACACAACTGTCTGAAATCTTGACGGCTGGACGGAGACACACCAGCAGCGGTGGCTCACACTCACCTGGCCCCGGAGAGAGGCGTCCTGCGCGGGGAGAACAGCAGGCTGGAGCCCGCTCCGCCGACACTCCTCCGGGCAGAGGGTCTGTTCGACTGCCTGCGGCCGGAGCTGGGACCTGGGCGGGGTGTGAACATGTCTGCGAGGCTGTAAGACCTCCGTGCAGAACAGAATAAACGGTGTTTTATTCCAAAAATGAGCTGCAATGTGGTTAATTCAAAGCGGAATGGCCAAACAGCGCGGCACGGTCGGTTATTAACTACGTCATCAGTACGCGCCGCATAATTTTGTAAACAAATAAAAAATATTAAAGAATATTCTGCAATTTAACATTTAGTACAATAAAACGACGCCATGGTCATGGAAATGACATAATAAAAAATATCTCTTTGTATTTGTGTAGTTTAAAAAAATAAAATTAATAGTCGATCACAGAAAAATCCACCGCAGCTCAAGAAGCCGCATCAGGAAACTCAATCGATCTTTAGCATCTTAGCAACATAGCTAAAGCTTTAGAGAAGCAGAGATGGAGCTTCACGCATTATCCCTTTAGCAGCGGGATTTAAAACCTGGAACAAATCGCACCTTGTAACTTAAAACATATTCAGGAGTGACGAGGAAAGACGCGACATGCAGTAAGTGGTGATTTTTGAGCTGCGAAGTGTCGAAGCCAGAGTTATCCCGCGGAAAGTTCACATCGGGCCGCACAGAAGGAACAGTTAGCCGCTTTAGCTCTGCTTTATAAATACACCTGACATGCATTATGCATAAGCATTACAGTTTTATATTATTGCACTGTCTGCAGTTTATTACAAAAGTATAATATTGAAAAAGAGACCATGATAATATCGCCTGTCAGTTGATGCAAAAGCAATAAAATAAATATGGAAATGCGACTTCAACACTACTATTTTAGTACTTTTTCAAATAACAACTTCGTTATGAAACCTACATTTGGTTTAATTATGTTTTTTAATGCTGATAATTCAAATGTATTCTAAAATTATAAAAGTATAATGGGCTAAATTAAGTAAATTTGTGAAAACTGTAGATATAAAAAAACACAAAACCCATCAAAGCAGAAGGAAATAAAGTTCACCTGCAATAATGATCTTTGGTTAGAGATAGTGATATATTTTAGTTGTAAGTACATACAGATGTAACTCGAAAAATACATACGGGTGAAACTAATGACGATAGACTCATCATGTCATGAGTCTATCATATATTAGTTTCACATTTTAAGTTGAATTACAGAAATGGATACACTTTTGAATGATATTCTAATTTTTGGAGTTTCACCTGTCGATAAATGCAGTAACTGGTACGATTTCTTCATCAGTTAATCCATGTTGTTGTTTTCTGTGACAAGGCCATGAAGCGCGTGCGTACGGAGCAGATCCAGTACACGGTGGCCCAGTACCTGAAGAGGAGGCAGTATGTCGACACCGAGAGCTCACTGAAAACAGCCAAGCTCTGCCAGACGCCGGAGGAGATGGCTGCCAGTCTCACAGGTACAGATCAATTCATGAGGTTAATGATAAGTGCTTAGAGAATCATGAGAAGATGTGTTTGTGTGTTTTGCTCATGAACCCGTGTCTGTCTCTTCAGTGCAGACAGAGTCGGGCTGCACGAACGTGGTGTCGGCCGCTCCGTGTCAGTCCGACCCGCAGCAGTACGAGACTCAGTTCTCCAGACTGCACTCCTTCCTCACAGGTAAACATGTGCAGCACTTTGTTTAGAGAACGTGCTACAGAAATGAAGTGGAAACATCACGTAGGGCTCGGCGATACTGACAAAAAAATGTACATCTCAATACTTTTGGGGACCAACGATGACGAAATATGTAAAACATGTTCATTTACATTGTCATTAAAAAAAAAAATGTTCTGGAAAGACATAAAAGGCTAAAAACGTTCTAGATTTTTTTTCCCAGGATTTTTTCTCAATGTTTTCCATTTTTATTATTTTGTCAGGTTTTCTCAATTTGTATTCATTAAGGAAAATAACATTTATTTATTGTTTACAATATGTCCCTAATTTTTTCATTCCCCCCCACATTTTTTCCACTTTTTCCCCATTTCCCCCATTAAAAAAAATGTTCTTTCCCCTAGGGCTGCTCGATTATTGAAAAAATAATAATCACGATTATTTTTGTCATAATTGAAATCACGATTATTCAAACGATTATTTGTTGCCTTTAAAAAAATCCATCAAAAAAATGACAAAAAAACATTAAAAAAAATGACAAAAATCCATCAAAAAAAGACAAAAATCCACCAAAAAAAATGATAAAAATCCATCAAAAAAATGACAAAAATCCATCAAAAAAGTGACAAAAAATTATCAAAAAAGTGACAAAAATCCAGCAAAAAAGTGACAAAAATCCAGCAAAAAAGTGACAAAAATCCAGCAAAAAAATGACAAAAATCCCAAAATTAAAAATTAGAAAAAAATGTGGAAAAAATAAGAATAATATAAAATTTGGGGGGAAAAAAAAATGTGAAAAAAAAAATTATAATCGATTTTTTGCGATTATGCTAATTTTGTCATCGTTTACTGTTGTAATCGAAATTGTAATCGAATTTCGATTAATTGCACAGCCCTACTTTCCCCCTTATTTTTCCCAAAAACTTTCCCCATTTTCCGCTTTTAAAAAATCCAATATTTTTTCTCAATATTTACTAAATTTGTTCTTCATTTCGCCCCGATTTTCCCTCATTTTTTATTTGTCCCTATGTTTCCCAATATTTCCCCCATTTTTTTCCCCCAATTTTCTTTTTAAATTTTTCCCACTCCCCCCCATTTCCCCCTATTACATTTTTTCCTCATTAAAAAACAAAACACATTTTCCCTTAATATTGTTTAGTTCTATAGTTATAGTTAATATATTGCACCTGTTACTGGACTGTGTTTTCTCTCACATCTGTGCACTCGTTTAAAACGTTCATCTGCCGCATAACAACCCCATTACTTTCAGCATTTGTTGGATGAATCTCTGTTATCCCTGCGCTTCAGAGACGGAGCTGCCGTGGGCGAAGGAGGTGAGCTCGGTGCTGTTCCCGCTCTTCGTTTACTTACACCTCGACATGGTTCGCTCGGGGCTGAAATCCGCCGTGGACAGTTTCTACAGCCGCTTCCACTCGCACTTCCTCCAGGACCCGGATCAGAGGGCCATCGTGGAGCTGCTCCGGCACGTCCTCAGCTCACAGGTGACTTCAGGGCAGGGTTTCATGATGGTGACCTCCATTTTGGCTGTGAATCACAATAAACCGATAATAACTCCCTGTGTTTCGTTCTCCAGGACATCGGCTCGAGCCCCAAACTCGGCGCGTTCCTGGAGAATAAGTTCGTGGTGCGCCTGAGCGAGCCGGCGTACAGCTACCTGCTCCGCTTCCTGCAGAGCGAGGAGAACAGCGCCCTCTGCAGAGCGCTCGGCACACAGCTGCAGCTGGAGGTGACCACGGCCCCGCGCACGGACTACCAGCTGTACGGAGCCCCCGGCGCCGCGGCCTCCGCCCCGAACGCCGCCTCCACCTGGGCCGGGGTGGACGGGGCGGAGGCGGGCGCGGAGGGCGTGGCGGTCCCGGCGGAGATGCCCCAGAACGAAGCGGCTTTAGACGCTCTGCAGGACGTGATCAAGAAGGTCCGCGAGGGCCCGCCGTCGCTGACCACCGTGTGCTTTTACTCCTTCCACCACACGGAGGCGATGCTGAACACGGCCGAGGTCTCGCCCGACAGCCGGCTGCTCGCGGCCGGGTTCGACAGCTCCGCCGTCAAGCTCTGGAGCCTCAGGGCCAGAAAACTGAAGGCCAAACCGCACCAGGTCGACGTGTCCCGGGTCCGACTGGCCTGCGATGTCCTGGAGGAGCAGGTCTGTGTTTTTCTTAACAAAGGTCATTTTCAGTTTTGAGGGTCAGTTCTCAGTTTTACCTAAATCTAAAAGCTTCTTGACTGGAGCTTACAGATAACAAATTGACCAGTAGAGATTGCAATTTTCATTCAGTATTGATGAATAAGCAACTACCTCTCAGCTGTTGATTTCTGAAAGAGAAGGAAAATATAATTTAAGGGGCTTGGATCACTTTGAAATTGCCCATGCCCGGACATCCAGAAAAAGTTTCTGTGTGTCCGTTTGTGGTCCTAAAATATGGAATAAATTACACGTAGACCTCAAACGATGTCCAAATATCAGACAGTTTAAATATCAATACAAAGAATTCTTTGTATTTATGTAGAAGAATTCTATAAGTTTGTATCGGAAGAAAATATCTGACATTTCATGTTCAGCTGTTGTGTTGTAAACCTGATGTTGATTGGTAGGTAGTATCCACACTGTATATGACAACTTGATTTAGATCACAGTGCTCAAATTATTGTTTTAAAGAGGGGGTGTTCTGCTTTTGTCAGTCCCATAGCACCAGTCTATATCTCACTACAATGATGACAAACCTTCTGTCGGTCTGTAAATGCAGTAAATTAGAATAACTGCCTTGTATAAAATGTCTCTTTCAAAATGGCCGCCATCAGAGTTTTTACAGATTACTCAAAAATATGTGCCAAGGCAACACTTCAGGCATGTTTTTAATGAGGGAGTGACATAATAACATGATGGAAAGCTTGAAAAAGTCGATTTATGCTTAAGGAAGCATAAAAAGTAAATAGAACAAGAGACTGACAGCACTTAAAAGGGGTGGGACTAAATAAGTGTTTACTTCACCCCGCTCCTTTTCGGACAGTCTCATTTAAAATGTGCAACAATCATGGCAGGTTGTATTTTGAGTTCGTATGAGTTTGTGTTTTTTATGTTTTGTTTATGGTCCGAATAAAATCTTACAATACAATACAAAAAATTTCCCAGCCCAGAATATGTCAACAACAGTCGGCAGCTCCTCCTCCTTTTCAGCGAAGATGCAAAGCCAGAGCCTGTTCGTTTCCCTTTCTGTCTGTATTTAAAGAGGGGGTGTTCTGCTTTTGTCAGTCCCATAGCACCAGTCTATATCACACTACAATGATGACAAACCTTCTGTTGGTCTGTAAATGCAGTAAATTAGAATAACTGCCTTGTATTAAATGTCTCTCTCAAAATGGCTGTAGTGAATGTCTTGAAATAGGCCTCTGTCTCTTTAAGAACCTCTGAGCCTTTAGACACGCCCCCTCCACACGCTGTCTGTGGCATCAGTGGGGAGGGGGTTCTGCTGAGGAGCAGTGGTTGGTTACTCGGCTGGTGACCAAAGCTCGGAGGCGTCTCCAGGAGGTGGGGGCGTTCCTAGGAGGACTCAGGCAAACCTATCCCTAAAATGGCCGCCATCAGAGTTTTTACAGATTACTCACAAATACGTGAATGTGCCAAGGCAACACTTCAGCCATGTTTTTAATGAGGGAGTGACCGAATAACATGATGGAAAGCTTGAAAAAGTACATTTAGCAGAATACCCCCCCCCCTTTAACCCCTGTGTCTCCCCCAGGTGGACGAAGAGGACGGCTGCGGCTGCGAGCTGCAGACGCTCCGCGCCCACAGCGGCCCCGTCTTCCGCACCGCCTTCCTGTCCGACTCCTCCGGCCTCCTCTCCTGCTCCGAGGACTCCACCCTCCGCTACTGGGACCTGTCCAGCTTCACCAACACGGCCCTGTACCGCGGCCACTCCTACCCCGTGTGGGACGTGGACATCAGCCCCTCCAGCCTCTACTTCGCCAGCGCGTCCCACGACCGCACCGCCCGCCTCTGGACCTTCTCGCGCACGTACCCCCTGCGGGTCTACGCGGGGCACCTGGCGGACGTGGACTGCGTCAAGTTCCACCCCAACTCCAACTACATCGGGACGGGCTCGACGGACAAGACGGTGCGGCTGTGGAGCACGCAGCAGGGGGCGAGCGTGCGGCTGTTCACGGGGCACAGGGGCCCGGTGCTGGCCCTGGCCTTCTCGCCCAACGGGAAGTACCTGGCGTCGGCGGGGGAGGACCAGAGGGTGAAGCTGTGGGACCTGGCCTCCGGGACGCTGTTCAAGGACCTGCGGGGCCACGTGGACAGCGTCAGCAGCCTGTCGTTCAGCCCCGACAGCAGCCTGGTCGCCTCCTCCTCCATGGACAACTCGGTGCGCGTGTGGGACATCAGGGGCTCGCACGGCGCCGCCCCCCCGGACGGGTCCTCGCCGGAGATGGTGGGGCTGTACACGGGGAACACCAGCAGCGTGCTCAACGTGCAGTTCATGGCCTGTAACCTGCTGCTGGTGACGGGGACGGCGCCGGAGAAGTGCGAGCAGTGACGGCGCCGACTCTGTCACAGGTTTTCTCTCAGAATAAAGGAAGGAAGAAAGAGCTTTTGGGTGTTTATCACGTCTTTAACCTCTTAACCCCCACGGGAACCGAGCACATTTTCTACAGTTTGGCATCAAAAAAGTGACAAAAATCCAGAAAAAAAAGGCAAAAATCCAGAAAAAATATTGACAGAAATCCAGAAAAAAATGACAAAAATCTAGGACAAAAAGGGCCAAAAATCCAGCAAAAAAAGACAAAAATCCAGAAAAAAAAGGCAAAAATCCAGAAAAAATATTGACAGAAATCCAGAAAAAAATGACAAAAATCTAGGACAAAAAGGGCCAAAAATCCAGGAAAAAAAAGACAAAAATCCAGAAAAAAATGACAAAAATCCAGAAAAAAAAAAGACAAAAATCCAGAAAAAAAATGACAAAAATCCAGAAAAAAAAGACAAATATCCAGCAAAAAAAAGACAAAAATCCAGAAAAAAATGACTAAAATCCAGCAAAAAAAAAAGACAAAAATCCAGAAAAAAAAAGACAAAAATCCAGAAAAAAAAGACAAAAATCCAGAAAAAAAATGACTAAAATCCAGAAAAAAAAGACAAAAATTCAGAAAAAAATGACAAAAATCCAGCAGCCTGTCGTTCAGCCCCGACAGCAGCCTGGTCGCCTCCTCCTCCATGGACAACTCGGTGCGCGTGTGGGACATCAGGAGCTCGCACGGCGCCGCCCCCCCGGACGGGTCCTCGCCGGAGATGGTGGGGCTGTACACGGGGAACACCAGCAGCGTGCTCAACGTGCAGTTCATGGCCTGTAACCTGCTGCTGGTGACGGGGACGGCGCCGGAGAAGTGCGAGCAGTGACGGCGCCGGAGAAGTGCGAGCAGTGACGGCGCCGGAGAAGTGCGAGCAGTGACGGCGCCGACTCTGTCACAGGTTTTCTCTCAGAATACAGGAAGAAAGAAAGAGCTTTTGGGTGTTTATCACTATCTTTAACCTCTTAACCCCCACGGGAACCGAGCACATTTTCTACAGTTTGGCAGATTAACCGAATCTCAAAGCAAAAAAGTGGCAAAAGAGCAATAAAAATGTGCTGGAAAAGCAAAAAATCACTAGGGATGCACCGATACCACATACTCGTTCATCAGGTCCCGATCAGTGTTCATTTTGTCAACATATACGTTTTAGTCGACTAAATTTAAGACTACTTTAGTGGACTTTGCATTGATAATATTCATCATAATCATGTTTAATGTTGTTCCTCTGCTTCATGGAGCTGCTCCACATGAACAAAGCTCAGAGCTGATCCTTTAACAGAGGATTTACATGATCTGAGGTAGGGCTGCTCGATTATTGAAAAAATAATAATCACGATTATTTTTGTCATAATTGAAATCACGATTATTCAAACGATTATTTGTTGCCTTTAAAAAAATCCATCAAAAAAGTGACAAAAATCCAGCAAAAAAAGACAAAAATCCAGGGAAAAAATGACACAAATCCAGAAAAAAAGTGACAAAAATCCAGGAAAAAAAGTCACAAAAAACCAGCAAAAAAAGACAAAAATCCAGGGAAAAAAAGTGACAAAAATCCAGGAAAAAAAGACAAAAATCCAGATAAAAAAGTGACAAAAATCCAGAAAAAAAGTGACTAAAATCCAGAAAAAAAAGTGACAAAAATCCAGCAAAAAAAGACACAAATCCAGAAAAAAAGTGACAAAAATCCAGGAAAAAAAGACAAAAATCCAGGGGAAAAAATGACACAAATCCAGAAAAAAAATGACACAAATCCAGAAAAAAAGTGACAAAAATCCAGGAAAAAAAGACAAAAATCCAGAAAAAAATGACTAAAATCCAGAAAAAAAAGTGACAAAAATCCAGAAAAAAAAGTGACAAAAATTAAAAATTTGGAAAAAAAAACAATTGAAGAAAAAAAATTATAATCGATTTTTTTGCGATTTTTACTGTTGTAATCGAATTTTGATTAATTGCACAGCCCTGATCTGAGGCTCTTTCAGACGCTCAATACAAGTTTGGATGATTTTAGTCTCTCCTTTTCATCTTTATTTAGTCTGATTTTTGTCGACTAAAATATCTGGACATTTTAGTCACAGTTTTAGTCTCATGAGAAACTTTTCCTTTAGTTTTAGTCCAATTTTAGTCACAAAAATATCACTTTGACTAAAATTAAGACTAAGTATATTAATCAATGAAATTAACACTGGTCCCGATGCTCTGAACCGATACCACCTGACGTGTGTCCAACGAGGAGAGAAATAACAACAAGCTGGAGAATAGTTTAGTGTAAATCCAATAATCCACATAGAGCTGACTTTATTACAGACACTCCCTAAACCAGAGTCTGAGCTGGATTTAACCAGAGCTGAATGTCTGCAGTGTTTACAACATACAGGCTAACGATGCTAACTCATGGCTAACAGTTCTGGCGATTCTTACTCCGTTTTATGCCCAGGGGTTTATTCATCTGAAAAACTAACCCAGCGACTAAAAAGTCCTCAGAAAAAATCCAAAATAAAGACATACAGCATGTTTATATTGAGCCAAACAATCAAAATGCTGAAGCTACTGGATAAGTTACTACAAACACACGAGAAAATCCACACGGAGCTGAAGTAAAGACGAAAAGAGAGCATTTATCTGCAGTAATAAGTAACATCTCAATACTATTGTTAAATGAATAAAGCACAAGCATTGAGGAGCTTTAGGACATGAGCTGTTCTGTCTGTGATGGACAGAGACATAAAAATATCTGTTCAATTCTGATGTAACTTCTCTTAAAAGTGTCGCCTCCTTTACTTCAGGAAATGTAAATGAGTAAATGAACTAATCACTAACGAAGTCTGTCTGTAAACCGTCTTTTCACTTCAAAAAGTCTGTTGAAGAAAATGCCTTGTATTCGGTATCGGCGAGTACTTATGTCAAAGTACTCGTACAGTAACTCGATATAAAGAGCGACAAAAACACAACTAAGGAGTGATGAAAACACAACAAAAATGTGGCAAAAGAGCAACAGAAAAACAATGAAAAGAAACGTCAGTGAAGCGGAAGTGGAGGAAATGCACTTGGTTTTAAGGCGGGGGTTAAGAGGTTAATATATCCGGTAGTTTTTGCTTCCTGATTTTCACACGATCTCTTCATAAGCTCCGCCCCTTTGCTGTGCGGCTGTTTCTGTAAAGAGGGAAAGGAGGGGCCTCAGGAGGAGCAGCTGATTACGGCTCAAAAGTCTTTCCCTCTGAAGAAATCTGCACACGATGAAGAAAGAGCCTGAGGGTGAGAGCGGAGAGAGCGGAGAGTTTCGTGGCGCTAGGCTAGTGCAAGGCTAGTGCATGTCTATGGTATCAGCTAGCCTGCATTAAAAACAGTGTGACCCGCTCCACAGAGCACCTGAGTCACTGATAACACCAGACTAACCATAGAAACGTCTGTGTCCATAGAGTCATTTAAAATAACTTATATTTGAGCAGCATCAGCTTCCTGGTTGTATAACCTACGCGGCGGCGGAGTGATCTGCGAGAAAATAGTCCCTCAAAATGCGATCATTCATGTGATGCAGGTCAGTTATATTCCAAACATGACTCTATGGACACAGACATTTCTATGGTTAGTCTGGTGTTATGAGTGATTTGCCTCAGGTGCTCTGTGGAGCGGCTCACACTGTTTTTAACCTCTTAACCCCCGCCTGAACCGAGAGGAGCTTTTCCTCAAGTCATCAGATTTTTTTCCAGCATTTTTTTGTTGGGTATTCAACTCATTTTTGACCTTTTTTTTGTCATTTTTTTGTTATTTTTTGTCAATTTTTTTGTTATTTTTTTGTTATTTTTTTGTCACATTTTTGTCATTTTTTGTCAATTTTTTTGTCACATTTTTGTGACATTTTTGCCACATTTCCATCATTGTTTTCGTCTCAGTTTTGTTGCTATTTTCACAGCTTTTTTCCAGAAGCTTTTGAATTGGGGTAAAGCCAAACTGGAGAAAATGTGCTCTGTTCAGGTGGGAGTTAACGGGTTAATGCAGGCTAGCTGATACCATAGAAATGCACTAGCCTTGCATTAGCCTAGCGCCACGAAACTCTTCAAACATAAGAACTGCATGAATTACAAAACTCCCACCTGAACCGAGCACATTTTCTCCAGTTTGGCTTTACCCCAATCTAAAAGCTTCTGGAAAAAAGGTGTGAAAATAGCAACAAAACTGAAAAAAGTGATGAAAAAGTGGCAAAAATGTCACAAGAAATTGACAAAAAATTGACGAAAAAATGACAAAAATGTGACAAAAATGTGATAAAATAAATGACAAAAAATTGACAAAAACGTACAAAAATGAGTTGAATATCCAACAAAAAAATGATGGTTCAGGCGGGGGTTAAGAGGTTAACCAGAGTCGTTCTCTCTCCTCTCGAAGAAAAGCAGCCGAGGTTTCTGATTTTCGTTTTCACGGTTCTCTCTTGTGTTTCCCTCTGACTGACTCTCCTGTGGTTCACTTTGTTACAAGAAAAAAAAAATCTTCTTAGTTTGTACTTTTGTTATGACGATTTGAATAAAAAGTATTTAATTTGTTAATGAAACGCTGTGTCCGTGGTGCCTTCAGTGTTCAGCGTAAACCCCAGTGCAGATTTTTCTGCCCCAGGGCGGCTGTGGCTACAATAGCAACTTGCTGCCATCGAGTGAATGAATAATGACTTAACGAAGCACTTTGAGAAACATGTGACAGACTGATAAAGCGCAATAAGTGTAAGCCGTTATTTATGAGGCCACAGTTCCAAAACAAGTTCAACACACCCGCCTTAAAGGAACAGGCCAGCGTTTTTACATACTGAGATATGTTCTTACCTGAGCTGTGACGAGTTCTTTAGGACCTGTCTGATCTTCACCTGTGTCTTCAGTCAATAATACCAGGAGTAGTTTGGCATCCGCACAGTAAAGTGAAGATTACTCCGCGGATTTCGAATTACTCCTGGTATTATTACGCCTTACAATATAGTTCCCCCTTTTATCCGCTTAGAAAATCCACATTGCGATTGACTGCGGAATTGCGGGAAGCGAATGCAGAAATTGCATAAACTCTTCAATTTGCATAATGTAATTTGCATAAACTGGTAAAATGCATAAAATGTCATGTTGCATAAATTGTATAAACTGCATAAAGTGGTAAAATGCATGAATGGGTTCATTTGCATAAATTATGTAAATTGCATAAACTCTTTAAAATTCAAAAGCCCTAAATGGCATAAACTCTTAAGTTGCATAAACGCTTTAAAATGCATTAACTGGTTAAATCCCATAAAGTGGTTACTTTGCATAAATTGTTAATATTGCATAAACTTTTATATTCCATAAACTGGTCAAACTGTTGAAATGGCCTCAGTGCTTGATTGGCAGAAGCACAAATGGCTGAAAGGCGGAGTTTCCCCATTGGCTGGATTCCCACATACACACTAATGCAAAAATTTCAAACTCTCGTATAAAAAAACTGGAAAACTGCAGAAGGACAATTTTTTCTCAAAACCCACAAGTTGCAGAAGCTGAACCTGCACAAAGTGCAGAAATTGCAGAAAATGCAGAAAAAAGTGCAGAAAAGCATGGATTTGCGGCAGCCCCATTATAAGTCAATGGGAAAAATCTCCGACATTTTGGCCGATTGTGGAAAAACCGTAAGTTGCAGAAGTCCCAAAAGTAACAGCACCTTCTCCTCAACATGCGGAACATTTTGATGCATAACTTGCATAAATTGCACAAAGCATGAAGGTGCTGAAAGCTGGAGAAAATCGGGAAAAAGATGGAAGAGGAATAATAATAAAGAACATGAAAACCAATAATTGACTGCGGAAGAATTCCGCAGTCAATCAAATAGGGAAAACGTGGAAGAGCTTGGTAGCTTCTATCTTGACCTGTTTTGGAGCTATAGAGGAGAGAGGGAGAGGCTAAATGCTAACGCCGTCTGCGCTGTGTTTACGTGACTGAAGATCAGACAGGTCCTAAAGAACTCGTCACAGCTCAGGTAAGAACATATCTCAGTGTGGAAAAACGCTGGCCTGTTCCTTTAATATAGAAGGTGCAGTTACACATATGACCTGAGCTGGCAGTAGTGAGTATAAAATGACCAACTTGCATCCAGCCCCTTTAACGCTGTCCTTGGACCGACAGCATCAACATGTCAAAGCCCGACTGCTCTGTGTTCGTGTGGGAGAAGAAACATGAAGCTGGGGAGGGGAGACTCTACAGGCAAAACTCAATTTTTTCAGTTTTCAGGTTTTGGGCCAAATCTGTCTCTGAACATATAAGCTTTCACCCGGAAACAGAAAATATGCCTAATCTTCACAATAACATGTTTAAATATTGCGCTGATTCAATGTTCCCCCATAGACTTATATGGGAGAATGCAATTTCAAGGGCCTTTTTCTCAAAACACTTTTTTCTGTCATTGTGGCGACACTTTGTCCACGTCAGTCGGACCTAAAGACTTCACATTTTCCAGCCTCGGACTGAACAATGTTTGGAAGATTTTTTCAGAGGGATTTTTTATTATTTAATCCCTTAAGCCCCATTTATTGAGTTTTGAATGTCAAAAAATAAGGCGGAAATTAAAATTTTACACATTTTTACACTAAAAAACAGCTTATTTTAAAACTAAACAAGAAATCCAAAATCCGCTCTGAGAAAGTCTCGGTAACTCATTCATCAATAAAATGAAACCATACATTTGAGCTCTGTCCATTATTCAGATTTTGGCGCCGAAAAAGATGGGAAATTTGGGGCATTTTTAGGCATAAAACACCTTGTTCTTATATGAAAAGATAAAATGACAGAAAACTTGCCATGTATTTTTTTCTCACATTTATGCCAGTGATCGACAGCAACAGTTTCAAATTGATATCTGTAAATATACATGTTTTCCCCTATTCACCTGCAGCGTCTCGCCTTAAATATGTTTGAATACAATAATACAAAGCCGACTCGATCAGTTTAAATGTTTTACAGACAACAGTGTTTCGTTTGTCTGAATTTACATGAGGTTTTTGATTAAAACTAATACTGGCACAAAAAAGCTCATTTGTTAAGAGATTTGGAATTGTGCCAAAATACCTTTAAGCCTTAAAGGAACAGGCCACGTTTTTTTTCACACTGAGATCTGTTCTTACCTGAGCTTAGACGAGTTGATCCGTACCTGTCTGGTTTTTGTGCGTGCCCTCAGTCATGCAAAACGACCAAAGATGTTGTTAGCATTTGGCCTCTCCCAGTGTGTTCCTATGGCTCCAGACAAGGTGAAGTTAGAACCGACCGAGCTCTTCCACGGGCACAAAGACCAGACAGGTACGGATCAACTCGTCTAAGCTCAGATCATGTCTCAGTGTGGAAGAACTGTGAACTGTTCCTTTAACCTCTTAACTCCCACCTGAACGGATCCCATTTTCTCCAGTTTGGCTTTACCCTTATCAAAAGGATTCTTGGGGGAAAGAAGCACCAAAACAGCCACAAAAAATGAGAAGAAAACAAGGATGTAAACGCAACAAAAATGTGACAAAAATTCAACAAAAATTTGATAAAAACTCAACAAAAATGTGACAAAAATTCAACAAAAATTTGATAAAAATTCAACAAAAATTTGATAAAAATTCAACAAAAATTTGATAAAAATTCAACAAAAATTCAACAAAAATTCAACAAAAATTTGATAAAAATTCAACAAAAATGTGACAAAAACTCAACAAAAATTTGATAAAAATTCAACAAAAATTTGATAAAAATTCAACAAAAATGTGACAAAAATTCAACAAAAATGTGACAAAAATTCAACAAAAAAGTGACAAAAATTCAACAAAAATTCAACAAAAATTCAACAAAAAAGTGACAAAAATTCAACAAAAATTCAACAAAAATTTGATAAAAATTCAACAAAAATGTGACAAAAATTCAACAAAAATTTGATAAAAATTCAGCAAAAATGTGACAAAAAAAAACATAAAAAGGTGACTCAACACAGCAACAACGTGAGGAAAAAGATCAGTTTTGTGAGTCTTAGCTTTCAAATGAGGTGCTACACAGGCCTATAGCCAAAGAGGACAGAAGACATTCGGTTTAGGCGGGGGGTAAGAGGTTAAAGTGACAGTCTGGAAGTCTAAATGTTTTACAAATTTCATAAAATGCGCAAAATTGACCACATCTTTATGTAAAGTATGTAATAATATATATGTTGTTTTTTGTCCCTCCTTCCCGGATCTAATCAACTAATCCGAGTCTAGCATCCTCCCGCGTCGACCAATGAGACGAGCCTTTCTTTTTCATTTTTTAGCAAACTAAGAAGGGCTTTCTGGTTGAAAAGGGGAGGAGTTTGATTGTTTAAAATTCCTCTCCGTCTCTCCTCACTTTGCAAACTTCAGGCTTCGATGCGGATCTTCACGTGACCTGAGTTTGAACTTCTCATGTCCCACATTCACTTCTGTTTGACTGAGTTTTATTTTGAAGGTCCAGCTCTTCCTCAGAGAACAGGAAGCAGCTGAAACTGTTGGACCGGTTTGAGTCTGTCTCCACTGAGCTCAACCCGGACTTCAACAAGGAACTCTTTACGTGAGTCTCATCATTTCATTTCATTTCAAATATCTCTCCTCAGTATTTACTTTGAAATAATGAAAAAGTACTCAGTCATACTCGTAAAGGGAATGTAAAATACTATGTCTTAACTTTGTATAATTATATATAAATAACAGGAACAGTCAGAGGTGACCAGTAATACTTTTACTGAAGCTCAGAGTTTTTGAGGAACTGTACTTTACTGGTGTAGTATTTTTGTTGAGAACTTTGTACTTTTACTTCTCTACATTTGAAAGATAAATATAAGACTTTCTACTCCACTGCATTAATGTAAAGGCTTCAAAGCAAGAAGTCAACCTTAACTGAGTGTATTTCTTCTCCAGATCAGCTTTACCCAAATCTAAAAGCTTAAAGCCTATTGCGTTTGCCACATTCTTAAGCATTTTTCATCAATTTTTTATCACATTTTTGTCACATTTTGTCAATTTTTTGTTATTTTTTTGTCACATTTTTGTCAGATTTATGTCTGTTTTTCGTCAGTTGTTTGTCAATTTCTTGTGACATTTTTGTGACATTGACATGACAAAAAATTCAACAAAAAAGTGAAAAAAAATTGTTAAAAAAGTGACAAAAATTCAACAAAAAAGTGACACAAACTCAACAAAAATGTGACAAAAAATTGATAAAAAAGTGACAAAAATTCAACAAAAAAGTGACAAAAAATCAACAAAAATGTGACAAAAATGTGATAAAAAAAAGTGACAAAAATTCAACAAAAAAGTGACAAAAAATCAACAAAAATGTGACAAAAAATTGATAAAAAAGTGACACAAATTCAACAAAAAAGTGACAAAAATGTGATAAAAAAGTGACACAAATTCAACAAAAATGTGACAAAAATTCAACAAAAATGTGACAAAAATGTGATAAAAAAGTGACACAAATTCAACAAAAATGTGACAAAAATTTAACAAAAATGTGACAAAAATTTGATAAAAAAGTGACAAAAATTCAACAAAAAAGTGACAAAAATTCAACAAAAATGTGACAAAAAATGTGATAAAAAAGTGACACAAATTCAACAAAAATGTGACAAAAATTCAACAAAAATGTGACAAAAAATGTGATAAAAAAGTGACAAAAATTTAACAAAAATGTGACAAAAAATTGATAAAAAAGTGACAAAAATTCAACAAAAATGTGACAAAAATTCAACAAAAAAGTGACAAAAATTCAACATGAATGTCACAATAAGTCAACCAACAAGTGACAAAAAAAAAATAAAAGTGACAAAAACTCAACAATAAAAAAACATACAAAAGGTGACACAACACGGCAACAATGCGAGGAAAAAGATCAGTTTTGTGAGTCTTAGCTTTCAAATGAGGTGTCACACAGGCCTATAGCCGAGGAGGACAGAAGGCATTCGGTTTAGGCGGGTGGTAAGAGGTTAACACTAATTAAAGTCACACTTTGATTAACCTTTTATTTATTATTTATTAAGCTTTTAGATTTGGGTAAAGCCAAACTGGAGAGAATGTGCTCAGTTGAGGTGGGGGTTAAGAGGTTAAAAGCCTGATCATGCACACTCCAGGACAGGAGGTGGCGCTGTGCAGATGTAACTGTCAAGTGCCACTGACTCACAACAGAGAAGAAGATTTGTCCCCGTCGTGTTGCCGTACGGAGGCGGAATTCGAGTACTTTTTTTTTCCTACTGCAAATACTTGATTAGAAATTTCATGGAGGAATATCTGACTAATCGTATCTGTACTTTTACTCGAGTAACGATCAAGTACTTTGAGCTTCGCTGAACAATTTCCAACACAAGAACAGACAGAAAAACTCGGAAAATTAGAATATTGTTTATAGTAAGTTCACTTCTGTAATTCAACCTCTTAACTCCCACCTGAACATGTTTTCAACAAATCTAAAAGCTTCTTCAAAACAGAGGGAAAAAAACGAGAAGAAAATGAGGATGAAAACGCAACAAAAAAAGATAAAAAGTGACACAAAAAAGTGACAAAAACTCAACAAAAAAGTGAGAAAAATACAGCAGAAAAAAAAGACAAAAATCCAGCAAAAAAAAAGACAAAATCCAGCAGAAAAAATGACAAAAATCCAGCAAAAAAGTGACAAAAATCCAACAAAAAAATGACAAAAATCCAACAAAAAAAATGACAAAAATCCAACAAAAAAATGACAAAAATCCAGCAAAACAAATGACAAAAATCCAACAAAAAAATGACAAAAATCCAGCAGAAAAAATGACAAAAATCCATCAAAAAAAAGACAAAAATCCATCAAAAAAGTGACTAAAATCCAGCAAAAAAGTGACTAAAATCCAGCAAAAAAGTGACTAAAATCCAGCAAAAAAAATGACAAAAATCCAACAAAAAAATGACAAAAATCCAGCAGAAAAAATGACAAAAATCCAGCAGAAAAAATGACAAAAATCCAGCAAAAAAAAGACAAAAATCCAGCAAAAAAGTGACAAATATCCAGCAAAAAAGTGACTAAAATCCAGCAAAAAAGTGACAAAAATCCAACAAAAAAAGACAAAAATCCAGCAGAAAAAATGACAAAAATCCAGCAAAAAAAATGACAAAAATCCAGCAGAAAAAATGACAAAAATCCAGCAAAAAAGTGACAAAAATCCAACAAAAAAATGACAAAAATCCAGCAAAAAAAATGACAAAAATCCAGCAAAAAAAATGACAAAAATCCAGCAGAAAAAATGACTAAAATCCAGCAAAAAAGTGACAAAAATCCAACAAAAAAATGACAAAAATCCAGCAGAAAAAATGACAAAAATCCAGCAGAAAAAATGACAAAAATCCAGCAAAAAAGTGACAAAAATCCAACAAAAAAAGACAAAAATCCAGCAAAAAAAAGACAAAAATCCAGCAAAAAAAAGACAAAAATCCAGCAAAAAAGTGACAAAAATCCAGCAGAAAAAAGACAAAAACTCAACAAAAAAAGACAAAAACTCAACAAAAAAGTGACTAAAATCCAGCAGAAAAAGTGACAAAAATCCAGCAAAAAAGTGACAGAAGAGCAGCAAAAAGTAGTAAAAAAGTAACAAAACACATAAGGGAAATAAAAAGTGACAACACTGGCCTAGAGGAGAGAATGGATTTGGTTTTGGCGGGTGGTAAGAGGTTAAAGAGACTAGATGCAAGTTGGTCATTTTACACTCACTACTGCCACCTCAGGTCTTACGCGTAACTGCAGCTTCTATATTAAGCTCGTGCATGACGGCGCTTCAGACCCGAATCAACACCTTTTTGAGCGACAGTGGACGTTGGGACATGGCTGGAACATGTAGGAAAATCTGAACAAACTGTGAAACTAATATTTTTAAAAGTGACCAAAAAATTGACAAAAATCCAGCAGAAAAGTGACAATAATTCAGCAAAAAAGTGACAAAAATCCAGTAAAAAAGTGACAAAAATCCAGCAAAAAAAGACAAAAATCCAGCAGAAAAAGTGACAAAAATCCAGCAAAAAGTGACAAAAATCCAGCAGAAAAAGTGACAAAAATCCAGCAGAAAAAGTGACAAAAATCCAGCAAAAAGTGACAAAAATCCAGCAAAAAAATGACAAAAATCCAGCAGAAAAATGACAAAAATCCAGCATCAAAGTGACAAAAATTCAGCAAAAAAATGACAAAAATCCAACAAAAAAACGACAAAAATCCAACAAAAAAAAAGACAAAAATCCAGCATCAAAGTGACAAAAATCCAACAAAAAAATGACAAAAATCCAGCATCAAAGTGACAAAAATCCAACAAAAAAATGACAAAAATCCAGCAAAAAAGTGACAAAAATCCAGCAAAAAAATGACAAAAATCCAGCAAAAAAATGACAAAAATCCAACAAAAAAATGACAAAAATCCAGCAAAAAAGTGACAAAAATCCAGCAAAAAAATGACAAAAATCCAGCAAAAAAATGACAAAAATCCAGCAGAAAAAAGACAAAAATCCAGCAAAAAAGTGACAAAAATCCAGCAAAAAAAAAATCCAGCAAAAAAAGACAAAAATCCAGCAAAAAAATGACAAAAATCCAGCAAAAAAGTGACAAAAATCCAGCAGAAAAAAGACAAAAACTCAACAAAAAAAGACAAAAACTCAACAAAAAAGTGACTAAAATCCAGCAGAAAAAGTGACAAAAATTCAACAAAAAAGTGACAAAAAATCAACAAAAATGTGACAAAAATGTGATAAAAAAAAGTGACAAAAATTCAACAAAAAAGTGACAAAAAATCAACAAAAATGTGACAAAAAATTGATAAAAAAGTGACACAAATTCAACAAAAAAGTGACAAAAATGTGATAAAAAAGTGACACAAATTCAACAAAAATGTGACAAAAATTCAACAAAAATGTGACAAAAATGTGATAAAAAAGTGACACAAATTCAACAAAAATGTGACAAAAATTTAACAAAAATGTGACAAAAATTTGATAAAAAAGTGACAAAAATTCAACAAAAAAGTGACAAAAATTCAACAAAAATGTGACAAAAAATGTGATAAAAAAGTGACACAAATTCAACAAAAATGTGACAAAAATTCAACAAAAATGTGACAAAAAATGTGATAAAAAAGTGACAAAAATTTAACAAAAATGTGACAAAAAATTGATAAAAAAGTGACAAAAATTCAACAAAAATGTGACAAAAATTCAACAAAAAAGTGACAAAAATTCAACATGAATGTCACAATAAGTCAACCAACAAGTGACAAAAAAAAAATAAAAGTGACAAAAACTCAACAATAAAAAAACATACAAAAGGTGACACAACACGGCAACAATGCGAGGAAAAAGATCAGTTTTGTGAGTCTTAGCTTTCAAATGAGGTGTCACACAGGCCTATAGCCGAGGAGGACAGAAGGCATTCGGTTTAGGCGGGTGGTAAGAGGTTAACACTAATTAAAGTCACACTTTGATTAACCTTTTATTTATTATTTATTAAGCTTTTAGATTTGGGTAAAGCCAAACTGGAGAGAATGTGCTCAGTTGAGGTGGGGGTTAAGAGGTTAAAAGCCTGATCATGCACACTCCAGGACAGGAGGTGGCGCTGTGCAGATGTAACTGTCAAGTGCCACTGACTCACAACAGAGAAGAAGATTTGTCCCCGTCGTGTTGCCGTACGGAGGCGGAATTCGAGTACTTTTTTTTTCCTACTGCAAATACTTGATTAGAAATTTCATGGAGGAATATCTGACTAATCGTATCTGTACTTTTACTCGAGTAACGATCAAGTACTTTGAGCTTCGCTGAACAATTTCCAACACAAGAACAGACAGAAAAACTCGGAAAATTAGAATATTGTTTATAGTAAGTTCACTTCTGTAATTCAACCTCTTAACTCCCACCTGAACATGTTTTCAACAAATCTAAAAGCTTCTTCAAAACAGAGGGAAAAAAACGAGAAGAAAATGAGGATGAAAACGCAACAAAAAAAGATAAAAAGTGACACAAAAAAGTGACAAAAACTCAACAAAAAAGTGAGAAAAATACAGCAGAAAAAAAAGACAAAAATCCAGCAAAAAAAAAGACAAAATCCAGCAGAAAAAATGACAAAAATCCAGCAAAAAAGTGACAAAAATCCAACAAAAAAATGACAAAAATCCAACAAAAAAAATGACAAAAATCCAACAAAAAAATGACAAAAATCCAGCAAAACAAATGACAAAAATCCAACAAAAAAATGACAAAAATCCAGCAGAAAAAATGACAAAAATCCATCAAAAAAAAGACAAAAATCCATCAAAAAAGTGACTAAAATCCAGCAAAAAAGTGACTAAAATCCAGCAAAAAAGTGACTAAAATCCAGCAAAAAAAATGACAAAAATCCAACAAAAAAATGACAAAAATCCAGCAGAAAAAATGACAAAAATCCAGCAGAAAAAATGACAAAAATCCAGCAAAAAAAAGACAAAAATCCAGCAAAAAAGTGACAAATATCCAGCAAAAAAGTGACTAAAATCCAGCAAAAAAGTGACAAAAATCCAACAAAAAAAGACAAAAATCCAGCAGAAAAAATGACAAAAATCCAGCAAAAAAAATGACAAAAATCCAGCAGAAAAAATGACAAAAATCCAGCAAAAAAGTGACAAAAATCCAACAAAAAAATGACAAAAATCCAGCAAAAAAAATGACAAAAATCCAGCAAAAAAAATGACAAAAATCCAGCAGAAAAAATGACTAAAATCCAGCAAAAAAGTGACAAAAATCCAACAAAAAAATGACAAAAATCCAGCAGAAAAAATGACAAAAATCCAGCAGAAAAAATGACAAAAATCCAGCAAAAAAGTGACAAAAATCCAACAAAAAAAGACAAAAATCCAGCAAAAAAAAGACAAAAATCCAGCAAAAAAAAGACAAAAATCCAGCAAAAAAGTGACAAAAATCCAGCAGAAAAAAGACAAAAACTCAACAAAAAAAGACAAAAACTCAACAAAAAAGTGACTAAAATCCAGCAGAAAAAGTGACAAAAATCCAGCAAAAAAGTGACAGAAGAGCAGCAAAAAGTAGTAAAAAAGTAACAAAACACATAAGGGAAATAAAAAGTGACAACACTGGCCTAGAGGAGAGAATGGATTTGGTTTTGGCGGGTGGTAAGAGGTTAAAGAGACTAGATGCAAGTTGGTCATTTTACACTCACTACTGCCACCTCAGGTCTTACGCGTAACTGCAGCTTCTATATTAAGCTCGTGCATGACGGCGCTTCAGACCCGAATCAACACCTTTTTGAGCGACAGTGGACGTTGGGACATGGCTGGAACATGTAGGAAAATCTGAACAAACTGTGAAACTAATATTTTTAAAAGTGACCAAAAAATTGACAAAAATCCAGCAGAAAAGTGACAATAATTCAGCAAAAAAGTGACAAAAATCCAGTAAAAAAGTGACAAAAATCCAGCAAAAAAAGACAAAAATCCAGCAGAAAAAGTGACAAAAATCCAGCAAAAAGTGACAAAAATCCAGCAGAAAAAGTGACAAAAATCCAGCAGAAAAAGTGACAAAAATCCAGCAAAAAGTGACAAAAATCCAGCAAAAAAATGACAAAAATCCAGCAGAAAAATGACAAAAATCCAGCATCAAAGTGACAAAAATTCAGCAAAAAAATGACAAAAATCCAACAAAAAAACGACAAAAATCCAACAAAAAAAAAGACAAAAATCCAGCATCAAAGTGACAAAAATCCAACAAAAAAATGACAAAAATCCAGCATCAAAGTGACAAAAATCCAACAAAAAAATGACAAAAATCCAGCAAAAAAGTGACAAAAATCCAGCAAAAAAATGACAAAAATCCAGCAAAAAAATGACAAAAATCCAACAAAAAAATGACAAAAATCCAGCAAAAAAGTGACAAAAATCCAGCAAAAAAATGACAAAAATCCAGCAAAAAAATGACAAAAATCCAGCAGAAAAAAGACAAAAATCCAGCAAAAAAGTGACAAAAATCCAGCAAAAAAAAAATCCAGCAAAAAAAGACAAAAATCCAGCAAAAAAATGACAAAAATCCAGCAAAAAAGTGACAAAAATCCAGCAGAAAAAAGACAAAAACTCAACAAAAAAAGACAAAAACTCAACAAAAAAGTGACTAAAATCCAGCAGAAAAAGTGACAAAAATCCAGCAAAAAAGTGACAGAAGAGCAGCAAAAAGTAGTAAAAAAGTAACAAAACACATAAGGGAAATAAAAAGTGACAACACTGGCCTAGAGGAGAGAATGGATTTGGTTTTGGCGGGTGGTAAGAGGTTAAAGAGACTAGATGCAAGGTGGTCATTTTATACTCACTACTGCCACCTCAGGTCTTACGCGTACCTGCAGCTTCTATATTAAGCTGGTGCATGACGGCGCTTCAGACCCGAATCAACACCTTTCTGAGAGACAGTGGACGTTGGGACATGGCTGGAACATGTAGGAAAATCTGAACAAACTGTGAAACTAATATTTGATACAGACTCAGACTTTGATGATTATGGCTCACAGTCCATTTTCAAAATATTGTAGTTTTCTGAGGGGGTTTTTTACAAGCTGTGAACCATAATAATCACAATTATAACAAAGGCTGTACATATCTCACTTTGCATGTAATGAGTCTGTATTAGTTTCACAGTTTTATTACTGAAATGAATGCAACAATATTCTCATTTTCTGAGTTTCCCCCTCTATTAGGTCAGGGGTGTTGAAGTGGGATTAATAAAGTTAACTTAACCTTAGCTCCTGAAATCCTGTAGATTTGTGGTACATTTCCAGATTCTTTCTAAAACCTGCCCATAGAGACAAAGCATCTGTTCGTGCACACAGACTCGTGCACAGGTTCAGTTTCAGTCGAGACCTGACCTGAGATTTGCATTTAAGGCAAATGACTTTGACAGTGTGTTCATGTGGGGCCTCGGTTTGTTTGTATTTGTGAATTGCAATTTAAAAACGAAAGTATATTTTACATTTGCGTCATTCATTTGAGCTGAAACAACCAAGTAACTTTCCATAGTGCTGGACCCGACAGGCGTCAGAACATTTACTGTACATGAACGTCGACACAAAGGAACTTCTACCCAGGCCTGTAAAGCACAACTTTAAGGCATTATTGTTATTATTACGAACTGTTCTGATGTGGGGTCGCTGCACTTGTTCAGGTCGAGGTTCAGCAACATTATGAGTCCAAAGACTGAGATCTGAACATCCTGAATGACCTGGTTATTCCATCAGTGGATTCCTTCTTCCCTGATGGCACGAGCATATTCTGAGATGATTGATTGAATATTTTATTTCGAGCTACACAAAACAGACACAAAAGCGAGAAAAACAATAATAATAATTACCAAAAAAAAAACAGCATTCTAGCTCGAAAAGGAGTGGGAAGAAGACAAGCTTATTAACTCCCGCCCCCCTTTTCACTTCAATAATAATGTGGCTGCAACAATAACATATGTTACATATTTACAGCAAATGCAAGTCAACAATCACAGTATGTTACACTTTATAACAAGTGTATCATTTTTATTTATTTTTCCTTATTTATGACCATGTTAGTATTACTGTTCTTCACACTGCAAAAAGTGGATTCTAAGCAAGTAAAAAATGTCTTACTTTAAGAAATAAGGTCTTACTTTTTCCCTAAAAAGTAATAATGTTTTGTGGAGCAAATTTTTCTTGAAAAAAAAATCTTATTTTAGGAAAAAAAAAAATCTAGACATTTCTTGTTCAGATAAATTTGCTAAAACATGCACATTTTTCTTGTAACAAGAAAGAAAAACTTTTTGAATCTTTTTGAATATTTTTTCTTATTATAAGAAAAACTCAGATCAACAACTCTTAATGTAAGAACTGATTCTCACAGAGAGATAAAACATTCCATTCTTTAAAGTGGGCGGCTCGGTGGCACAGCGGTTAGAGCCTCAGCTTCACAGCTCGAAGGTCCCGGGTTCGATTCTGTGTGGAGCATGTTCTCCCCATGTCTACCACTAAAAACATGTACAATAGGTGAATCCTCCAGCAGGTGATTCTGACCATCAGCCTGGCTCCACATCATGGAGACGGGTCTCCGGGCGCGGCAATATTTTCCTTAAATATTAGTATTTATTAAGAACATTTTGCTCAAAAATGTGAGTAATTTAGAACATTTGACTTAAATCAAGCAACATTTAAGTAAAAAACCCACAATTTTTCACTAAATAAGAATGTTTTCCTTTTCAATTTTCTGAGCACATTTTGCTCAATTCTAGCTTTATTTGCTTAGATTTAGTGTTTCTTTCTTGTTTTATGAAGAGAAAAATATTCTAGAAATAGGAATTCTTAGCCAGAAAAAAACACTGACCCCATTGGCAGAATTTCTTCCTTAAAACAAAACAAAACGTCTAAAAGCTTCTTCAAAACAGAGGCAAAAGAAAGAAAGAAAATGGGGATGAAAACGCAACAAAAAAAGCTAAAAAGTGACCCAAAAAAATGACAAAAACTCAACAAAAAAGTGACAAAAATCCAGCAGAAAAAAGACAAAAATCCAACAAAAAAATGACAAAAATCCAACAAAAAAATGACAAAAATCCAACAAAAAAATGACAAAAATCCAACAAAAAAATGACAAAAATCCAACAAAAAAATGACAAAAATCCAGCAGAAAAAAGACAAAAATCCAACAAAAAAGTGACAAAAATCCAGCAAAAAAATGACAAAAATCCAGCAAAAAAGTGACAAAAATCCAGCAAAAAAAATGACAAAAATCCAACAAAAAATGACAAAAAATCCAACAAAAAAATGACAAAAAATCCAACAAAAAAGTGACAAAAATCCAGCAAAAAATGACAAAAAATCCAACAAAAAAGTGACAAAAATCCAGCAAAAAAACGACAAAAATCCAGCAAAAAAGTGACAAAAATATTTTAATATTTTTATCCTTGTTTTTAGGAGGGCACTTTTTGCAGTGCATCATCATCATCACAACCCATGTAGCATTACTTATTCATACTTATTCATGAAAGGTTTTGTATTGCCTGATTGGTGCTCATGATAACAATATTCATCTTAAAGATGTGCACTTAAAAGGAATCGAGGTTCTGTTGTCTTTCTTTTTTGTTTTCTCTTAAGTTTTGATTCTTTCTGTGCTGGACCTGCTGCCAGAGGGGGGGTTATGTTGAATGCGGAAACACGCGGTTATGTACATGTTATCGCTTCGGAGAATTTACTTCCTTTTTCATTACCATCAGCACCAAAACCACTGACTCGATCGATTTTGTTTGACTCAAGAATTAGATGATGATGCCAGGATTCATGGAGCTCACACTGTGAAAGAGTGGATCAGGGAGCAGGAGACTGATGTGGATCGGCCGCCACAGGGTCCTGATCTTTGTGCAATGGTCACACTCTCCCATCATCATTTTGTATAGTCCTACTAACACGGGACCATCGAGTCGTCTTCCTCTGGTTTTGTCTGATAATAAACGTGAATCACCCTCCAACTCACATCACGACAGAGCATTTTCTGGAAAGCGAGTGCAGTTTTCCTGTATTTTCCTCCGGTGTAAACACTGCTCGGTCTGGAGTGAGTCATGGAGTCGTGGACAATGGGAGCTGTTTAAAAAAGCAGAGGCAGAGACAGACACAAGGACACTGTTGCAGACACTCACTGTAAACGGGCCTTTATTTACAAGAGGAGGGGCGGAGCTTAGAGCAGGGCCTCTTATTTGTATTAGTGCTTCAGTAGATCTAGGGCTGCAACTAACGATTATTTGTTTTTTGAAGGTTCTATTCATGAAATTTACATTGTACAAACCACTACAGACCCTAAATATAAACTCAAAGCAGGTTTCCATTAAAAAAAAACGACTGTAAATTCTCTAATACAGAGGCCGGGTTCGCGGCTGGTGGAGGCAAATTAAAGCCGGTCTCTAAAACAGGCCGGGGCTTTTATTAGAAACTATAACAGTAGAAATATTCCCCATGTTAGGAATTTGTCTCATACTGGTGTAAATGAAAACTCAGGTGCAGGAAGTAACAAACTGAACCCGGGCCGAGGGCGACGCTGCGGAGGAGCTGATCCCAGCGTAACTTTGACACAGATTTAGCCACTTTTCAAACCTCCTGTGACCATATTTGGAAACAGGGCAAATGTTTATGACCCTCCAGGGTTTTAATAAAGTCTCCATCGCGTCTTCAAAGCACGTCCAGCTGCTCCGTGTGCAGGTCAGTCCCACGCCTCAAAATAACTCCTCCCATCAGCGCGAGCGTCTCGTCTTCTCTCGGGTCAGTCTCATGATCGATCACAAACACAAACGCTCCGTCTAAACTCGCCTTTTACACAAGATAACAACAAATAATCCGGTCCGGGGTAAAAACGAAACCGAAACCTGCAGTGACACTGATGTCAAAGCTCCGCTAACAGCAACGAAACACTTCCTGTTGTCCCGACAAAATAAAAGGCGTCAATGTTCCAGCCGCTGGGAGAGGGTTTGAAATGTTCATTAATAAATGAACCTAATATTTTAGGTGCAAATGGACACAAATCTCGTTTTTCTTTGTTTTCCTGGTCGTCCGTTTTGCTCAAATAGAAATAAAGGCCTGTCTCTAATTGTGGCCTGGTTCCAATAAAGGCCTGGTCCTGATGCCCTTGAGTAAATAAAGGCCCCGGCCTCTATTAGAGCATTTACGGTACATTTTGTTTTTTGTCATTTTTGCCCCATTTTAGTCCGTGTGAGCCAGAAAACGATTAATCGATTACTAAAATAGTTGTCGACTCTTTCAATAATCGATTAGTCGTTTCAGCCCTAAGTAGATCCGTGTTGGTCTTGCTTTCATTACTTGACAAAAAGTGCAGATCCTACTGGTCCAATATTAGAATAATTGAAATGGTTGTTCAATCAAATGTTTGTGAAAGTACTGAAGCATTTACCGGAGAAACTACGATCGAAGTAGAAAGTATAAATCACTCTGAGTAAGGCCCAGTCCATATGAAGTCAGGCTGAGGACCAAACAAAAAGATATTTTTCCAGTCGAGTGTATCGTCCATACGAGCCGGCGTTTTGGGCGTCTGTAAACGAACATTTTCCAAACTAGGTCCCAGAGGAAAGATCTGAAAACGCCGTTTAAGTGACTCCGCTGTTACGACGTCTCGATGACATCACAGCTCCAGAGTCTGTGATCCATAATGACCTGATGCTGAGTTTTCCTCATGGATCTGTGATGGTTTGACTCCGCCCCTCTTTGCTCCACAAGCCACAGGTGACGAGGAGAAAAACACGAGTCCGTCTTCTGTCAAAGTCACTGACAGAAGAATAAACTCTCCTCCTCGTCTCGTCTGTAGATCCTAAATCCTTCAATCCGTTTCATTTTCACTGTTTTTATTCCACAAAGGTTTGCTGCACATGCGCCTCTACATCCTGTTCTATTATCCGCGTCACAGCGCCTCACACAGGCCTGGAGGATGAACCACAGACCTGAGTCGACCCTTGTGGACGCACACGTTTACTGAGCTGCTTTAGGCTCACAAAGGAAGTTTCTGAAAATATAAACGTTTTGTCTTTGTGCGGATATAGCCTTAAGTGTGAAAAAAGTTGCGCCCAAATTCGCTTTCTGTACGGCAACACAACGGGGACAATATGTTCTTACCTGAGCTGTGACGAGTTCTTTAGGACCTGTCTGATCTTCAGTCACGTAAACACAGCGCAGACGGCGTTAGCATTTAGCCTCTCCCTCTCTCCTCTATAGCTCCAAAACAGGTCAAGATAGAAGCTACCAAGCTCTTCCACGTTTTCCCTATTTAAATATGGTTACGTGAAGTGTTCCACTACAAAGTATAATTACACACAATTAAACAATGTGGATTTTCTAAGCGGATAAAAGGGGGGACTATATTGTAAGGCGTAATAATACCAGTAGTTCGAAATCCACTCAGTAATCTTCACTTTACAGCGCAGTGTTTGGATCATTTGGATTTATTTTTCTCCTTAAATGTCTTTGTTTGGACACTATGTTGTTGTTGGACACTAGGGGGCGACATGCACTTTTGTTTGGCCTGCTCCACCAATAACTTTAAAGAAGAAGAAAAACAGCTGTTGGTGATGTCACTTCCCTTCCCCTGTTTAAAGGAACAGGCCACCGTTTTTACATACTGAGATATGTTCTTACCTTAGCTTGGCATTTGGCATCCGCACAATAAAGTGAAGATTACTGCGTGGATTTCGAACTACTGGTATTATTACGCCTTACAATATAGTTCCCCCTTTTATCCGCTTAGAAAATCCACATTGTTTAATTTTGTGTAATTATAATTATACTAGTGTAACACTTCACGTAACCATATTTAAATAGGGAAAACGTGGAAGAGCTTGGTAGCTTCTATCTGGACCTGTTTTGGAGCTATAGAGGAGGGAGGGAGAGGCTAAATGCTAACGCCGTCTGCGCTGTGTTTACGTGACTGAAGATCAGACAGGTTCTAAAGAACTCGTCACAGCTCAGGTAAGAACATATCTCCGTATGGAAAAACGCTGGCCTGTTCCTTTAAGGAGAAAACTGAGAGGCCCTCGAGCCAGTGGCCCTTTGTGCTCTTCCAGAATGGACATCTGGCCAGTCCTGAGCGCCGGCCTCAGCTGGCAGCTCACTGCTCCAACAGGTCGGCCCAGCGGTCTTGAGGATGGGTCGAATGCAGAGAACAAATACAGGGATTAATAAAGTATTCCTTACCTTACCTGAGTCCTGAGACGGATCTGTGCCGCCACTGTGGGCCATCCTGACGTAGGAGGAACCTGAAACATTAGTAATCTGTATTCAGTCAAGTGTTTAAGAATCTGTTCATGTTTACAGTAAATGTTCTAATGGCAGCAACTGTGACGAGAAAATGCCAAAAACAGTCATTGTTGTAATAAGTTCTGCATCTGCTTCTTCTGTAGGCGACCTGTGAAGTCCACCATGTCCTCGTCGGGCCTGGACTTGAGACCTGAGCCTGATCCCGAAGCAGAACCTGATTCGGTCATGTACGGGCAGCTCTTCGTACTCGGGTAGGTCTCATATACTTGCATATAAATCACTTAAAGGGGGGGTATTCTGCAAAATGGACTTTTTCAAGCTTTCCATCATGTTATTCTGTCACTCCCTCATTAAAAACATGGCTGAAGTGTTGCCTTGGCACATTCACGTATTTCTGAGTAATCTGTAAAAACTCTGATGGCGGCCATTTTAGGGATAGGTTTGCCTGAGTCCTCCTAGGAACGCCCCCACCTCCTGGAGACGCCTCCGAGCTTTGGTCACCAGCCGAGTAACCGACCACTGCTCCTCAGCAGAACCCCCTCCCCACTGATGCCACAGACAGCGTGTGGAGGGGGCGTGTCTAAAGGCTCAGAGGTTCTTAAAGAGACAGAGGCCTATTTCAAGACATTCACTACAGCCATTTTGAGAGAGACATTTTATACAAGGCAGTTATTCTAATTTACTGCATTTACAGACCAACAGGAGGTTTGTCATCATTGTAGTGTGATATAGACTGGTGCTATGGGACTGAAAAAAGCAGAACACCCCCTCTTTAAACATGTACAATAGGATGAATGAGAGTGTGTTTGAGAGTGCGTATGGGGGACGAGGGATGGAAACAATCCGGTGTGGCTTGTTCATTAACATGCACTGTCCCAACCAAATAAACCAATAAACTCAAGCTCATGAACTAACACTTAATTAGTCCTGAACTTAGGGCTGCTCGATTATTGAAAAAATAATAATCACGATTATTTTTGTCATAATTGAAATCACGATTATTCAAACGATTATTTGTTGCCTTTAAAAAAATCCATCAAAAAAGTGACAAAAATCCATTAAAAAAAAAGACAAAAATCCATTAAAAAAAAAGACAAAAAACCAGCAAAAAAGTGACAAAAATCCATCAAAAAAGACAAAAATCCATCAAAAAAAAGACAAAAATCCAGCAAAAAAAGACAAAAATCCAGCAAAAATAGTGACAAAAATCCATAAAAAAAAGACAAAAAACCAGCAAAAAAGTGACAAAAATCCATCAAAAAAGTGACAAAAAATCAAAAAATTAAAAAAAAAAATATGAAAAAAAAAAATATGTATATTACAATCGATTTTTTGCGATTATGCTAATTTTGTAATCGTTTACTGTTGTAATCGAAATCGTAATCGAATTTCGATTAATTGCACAGCCCTACCTGAACTATTCATTCATTCATTCATTCAGTGTGACTCATACACTTAATAAACTATAAACAATGTATAAAGACATTTTCAGATTCCCACTGAGATGAAGAATCTCTTTTTCGGGGGAGTCCTGGCCCCAGAAGGGAACTAACCATTTATTAAAGCAGAACTTAGTAACTCGTGCCCCTAGAGGCCATAAGCGCCACTGCAGGTGTCGTAGCTCTTCCACGTTTTCCCTATTTAAATATGGTTACGTGAAGTGTTCCACTACAAAGTATAATTACACACAATTAAACAATGTGGATTTTCTAAGCGGATAAAAGGGGGAACTATATTGGAAATCCGCGCAGTAATCTTCACTTTACTGTGCGGATGCCGAACTACTTTTCCTTTAATAGAACAAAAGATTTTGATTTGAGTTTCCTGCAGACCTGGTTTACTTTACGAGCCGTTTCAGGTGTAACGGCTCGTTACCTGGCGTGGAGACGGAGAGGAAGAGGAGTCGCTTTGTTTTGTATCGAAGGAAAGAGGCCAACGGAGTGAGGCCGAGCACAGTTCACTCCTCCTACACCCCACAGGCTGAAAAGGTAATTCAACAAGAAAGACCTACAGAGACCATTTTAACCTCTTAACCCCCGCCTGAACCGAGGGGATCTTTGTCCTCACGTCATCAGATTTTTTTCCATCATTTTTTTGTTGGGTATTCAACTCATTTTAGTAACTTTTTTTTCATTTATTTATTTTTTTTTTCATTTTTCGTCACATTTTTATCACATTTTTGTCACATTTGTCTTTTTTTTTTTATCAATTTTTTGTCATTTTTTCGTAAAATTTTTGTCACATTTGTCATTTTTTTGGTCATTTTTTATCAAATTTTTGTTTCTTTTTTGTCAAATTTATGTCACATTTTTGTCATTTTTTCATCAGTTTTTTATCAATTTTTTGTCATTTTGTTTGTCATATTTTTATCACATTTTTGTCATTTTTTGTCACATTTTTGTCACATTTTTGTCATATTTTTGTCACATTTTTGTCATTTTTTTGTCACATTTTTGTCATTTTTTTAGTCATTTTTTTATCAAATTTTTGTTTCTTTTTTGTCAATTTTTTATCAAATTTTTGACACATTTTTGTCATTTTTTCATCCGTTTTTCATCAAATTTATGTCATTTTTTGTCACATTTTTGTCAATTTCTTGTGACATTTTTGCCACTTTTTCATCAGTGTTTTCTCACTTTTTTGTCATTTTTTGTTTTTTTTCATTTTTTGTCACATTTTTATCACATTTTTGTCACATTTGTCTTTTTTTTTTTATCACATTTTTGTCATTTTTTCGTAAATTTTTTGTCACATTTGTCATTTTTTTTGGTCATTTTTTATCAAATTTTTGTTTTGTTTTTGTCAAATTTTTATCACATTTTTTATCAAATTTCAGTCATTTTTTTGGTCATTTTTTGTCACATTTTTGTCACATTTTTATCAAATTTTTGTCACATTTTTGTCATTTTTTCATCAGTTTTTTTATCAATTTTTTGTCATTTTGTTTGTCATTTTTTGTCACATTTTTGTCATTTTTTTGTCACATTTTTGTCATATTTTTGTCACATTTTTGTCACATTTTTGTCATATTTTTGTCACATTTTTGTCATTTTTTTGTCACATTTTTGTCATTTTTTTGTCACATTTTTATCATATTTTTGTCACATTTTTGTCATTTTTTTGTCACATTTTTGTCATTTTTTTTGTCACATTTTTGTCATTTTTTTGTCACATTTTTGTCACATTTTTGTCACATTTTTGTCATATTTTTGTCACATTTGTCATTTTTTTGGTCATTTTTTTATCAAATTTTTGTTTCTTTTTTGTCAATTTTTTATCAAATTTTTGACACATTTTTGTCATTTTTTCATCCGTTTTTCATCAAATTTATGTCATTTTTTGTCACATTTTTGTCAATTTCTTGTGACATTTTTGCCACTTTTTTATCAGTGTTTTCTCACGTTTTTGTCACATTTCCATCATTGTTTTCGTCTCAGTTTTGTTGCTATTTTCACAGCTTTTTCCCAGAAGCTTTTGGATTGGGGTAGAGCCAGACTCGTGCTCGGTTCAGGTGGGGGTTAAGGGGTGAAGAAGCCTCATAATAAGCTCGTTGTCCCGTCTCTGCAGGTGGTCAGCAGCCGTCTGCAGCACAGCGTCTCCTTCAGTTTGTCCCGTAAACACTCGGTGGTGGTGGAGTACGTCCCGGACAGCAGCACCGACATGTTCCAGGTCTGTGTGTTATTCATGCATTACACGTGTTGTGGCTGATCTCCATGGCAACGCAGGACAGGCAGCACCACAGATACAGACGGCAACACATCATATCATATCTATAATAGAAACCGCAATCTCAATGGCCGCCGCCTGGGCGCCGCCATGTTTATTTCCCATACCGACTTTGAAGCTAAGCAGGGACGGGCCTGGTTAGGACTGGGATGGGAGACCGTTCCTCGGAAGCTAAGCAGGGAAGGGCCTGGTTTAGACTGGGATGGGAGACCGTTTGGGAACACCAGGAAGCCTGGCGACAGTAGTGTGTGCGTGGTTGGTGCTGGGGCTGATGTGCGCAGACTGGTTGCCTCGCTTATCATCACCGATGGGTGAATGAATAATGCCCCTATGCTAAAGTGGCTATGATAGTTAGCATCAGAGGTCCCTATGCTAAAGTGGCTATGATAGTTAGCATCGAGGCTCCTTTTCCTAACTCCTTCCTAACTGACAGACCGATTCGGAAGCCTCTTGTCATGGCGGACGCTGACGCACATCCGGTTTGGCGTAAGAGCTCTTACCAATCTGCTCGTTTCGGACGCAGCCTATGTCTCCGAGCTGGCCTGGTGTGGCCTCGGGGTCCCCCCAGAACAGCTGGAGGAGGCGTGTGTGGACCGGGAAGTCTGGGCGTCTCTGCTGAGGCTGCTGCCCCCGCGACCCGGCCCCGGATAGAGCGGAAGAAAACGGATGGATGGAATAAAAACACAAATTTTAGTAAAAACCCCAATGAACGCTAAAGACAAACATGAAAATAAATGGACAAAACTGAACTCTGGACACTAGAATCTAGAAACACGGCTGGACTTGACGGTTTTAGTTTAGGTTCATTCATTCTAACCCTTCACCTGCTGCTGCTGTGTCTGCAATGAACTGATTTTATTATGTACATTGCTGGGCAAATGTATTGGAATGCATGAGCGAGCCAAAGGCAAATTTCTGCCATCATTGTGCATGGTAGACAATAAAGTTTTTCTATTCTATTCTATTAAAAGCATGTGTTTTCTGGTATGTTGTCTGCATCAAAAAACACAAAACTGATCTTGGAACTTGTTGGTCACGGTTGTCTCTCCTCCGCAGATCGGCCGCTCGTCAGAGGAGCAAATCGACTTCGTGGTCACAGACAGAGCAGGGTCAGACCCGGCTCAGAGCTCGGTCTCTCGGTTCTGCTGTCGAATCCTCTGCTCCAGAGAGCCTCCGTACAGCGCCAGGATCTACGCGGCCGGGTTCGACTCCTCCAAAAACATCGCCCTGGGGGTAAGAATGGACGGCATAAAGTCACTGCTCATCCGAATGCAGGTCTAACAGGTCTAGTAAACGTAGGAGGCACAGACAGCTGAAGGTGTTTCTATCATTTCTGTGGTTTACAATGCAAACTACTACCCTCCCTTTAGCTCCACATGTCGACAAGGTCTTAGTAAAACTGTTCAAGGCTTAGAAGTTCGACCCTCCTTTGTCTAAACAGCCCCCACTCCTGAGTTTAAACCTGTTGTTTCAGGAGAGAGCGACCAAGTGGAGAACACTGGACGGTCAGATGGACGCCCTCACCACAAACGGGGTCCTGGTCATGAATCCCGGTCCGGGCTTCAGTCCCGAGTCTGAGCCCGGGCCGTGTGATTCTGAAGCGGGGTCGTTTAAACCCGGGCTGTGGAAGGAGGTGTCTGTGTGCGGGAACAGCTTCACCCTGAGGGAGACTCGGTCGGCTCAGAAGAGAGGAGCCCGGGTGAGGAACACTTTTTACAGTGTCAGTGTGAAGCCGAGGATCGGGGGTCAGTGCAGGGAAACGTTATAGGTGCATTTAAACCTCTTAACTCCCGCCTGAACCGAGAGCATTTTCTCCAGTTCAGCTTTACCCAAATCCTGTGGAACGCCTCATTTGAAAGTTAAGACCTACAAAACTAAATTGATCTTTTTCCTCACGTCATCAGATTTTGTTTCATCACTTTTTCAATTTTTTTTGTCAATTTTTTTGTCAATTTTTTCCAAATTTTTCGTCAAATTTTTCGTCTATTTTTTTCTAAATTTTTCGTAAATTTTTTCTTAATTTTTCTTCAATTTTTTCTCATTTTTTCGCCAATTTTTTGTCAATTTTTGTCATTTTTTTGTCACTTTTTCGTCCATTTTTTCTAAATTTTTCGTCATTTTTTTCTCAATTTTTCGTCAAATTTTTCTCACTTTTTTGCCAATTTTTTCTCAATTTTTGTCTTTTTTTTTTCACTTTTTCGTCCATTTTTTCGTCCATTTTTTCTCAATTTTTTACCAAATTTTTGTCAATTTTTGTCATTTTTTTGTCACTTTTTCGTCCATTTTTTCTAAATTTTTCGTCATTTTTTTCTCAATTTTTCGTCAAATTTTTCTCACTTTTTTGCCAATTTTTTCTCAATTTTTGTCTTTTTTTTTCACTTTTTCGTCCATTTTTTCGTCCATTTTTTCTCAATTTTTTACCAATTTTTTGTCAATTTTTGTCATTTTTTTGTCACTTTTTCGTCCATTTTTTTCTCCATTTTTCGTCTTTTATGGCGAGTTCTTAACCTCTTGCCACCCGCCAAAACCAAATCCATTCTTTCCTCTATGCCATTGTCGTCACTTTTTATTTCCCTGATGTGTTTTTGTCACTTTTTTATTACTTTTTTTGCTGGATTTTTGCCAATTTTTTGTCAATTTTTGTCATTTTTTGGGTCACTTTTTCGTCAATTTTTTCTCAATTTTTCGTCATTTTTTTCTCAATTTTTTGTCATTTTTTTCCTCAATTTTTCTTCAATTTTTTCTCACTTTTTTCACATTTTCCTCCTCGTTTTCGTCTCCGTTTTGTTGCTATTTTCACACCTTTTTCCCAGAAGCTTTTGGACTGGGGTAAAGCCAAACTGGAGAAAATGTGCTCGGTTCAGGTGAGAGTTAAGGGGTTAAGAAAGGTTCCCCACACCTTCATTTAGGCTTGAAACCATAATGTCAGCTCTGTCATCATGTGGCCCCCGCGTCTCACTTTGGGGACCCCATGTTGAGAGAGAATAAAAGGGGGGAGAGTGTACACCCCTGTGGGACTCCTGTACTGATGGCTAGGCTCTACAAAAGCTGATTCTTATATTGATTCTTACTGAAGCTTGATTTTTGAAACAAATCTAATAGCAAGACTTCAGAAAACACCACACAGATTCAGATTCAGACAGGTTGGTCTTCCTTCCAGTAGGGGTTGGACGACGGTGACATCATCAGCTTGACTTCTTCAGTGATTAGTGAAAGCAAAAAAAGCTCCTTCGTCCTGGTAAAGTGTTCAAGGGCCCACGATTCCAAATATCAATGCCTCCTCTGTCCAGCGAGGGTTGTCCCCTGTCCTGATGATTCTTGCAGGTTGTTCTGAGGACTGAATGAATGCCCTCCTTTATGGCGAGTTCTCAACCTCTTACCACCGGCCAAAACCAAATCCATTCTCTCCTCTAGGCCATTGTCGTCACTTTTTATTTCCCTTATGTGTTTTTGGCACTTTTTTATTACTTTTTTGCTGGATTTTAGTATTTTTGGCAGGATTTTTGTCACTTTTTTGCTGGATTTTTGTCAATTTTTTTGCTGGATTTTTGTATTTTTTTTGCTGGATTTTTGTTAATTTTTTTGCTGGATTTTTGTCATTTTTTGCTGGATTTTTGTCTTTTTTTGCTGGATTTTTGTCATTTTTTGCTGGATTTTTGTATTTTTTTTGCTGGATTTTTGTCTTTTTTTGCTGGATTTTTGTCATTTTTTGCTGGATTTTTGTATTTTTTTTGCTGGATTTTTGTCATTTTTTGCTGGATTTTTGTCTTTTTTTTTACTGGATTTTTGTCACTTTTTAGTTGAGTTTTTGTCATTTTTATCACTTTTTTTGATGGATTTTTGTCATTTTTCTGCTGGATTTTTGTCAATTTTTTTTGTGCATTTTTGTCATTTTTTTGCTGGATTTTTGTCATTTTTTTGCTGGATTTTTGTCATTTTTTTACTGGATTTTTGTCATTTTTTTACTGGATTTTTGTCATTTTCGTCGCTTTTTTTTGGGTCACTTTTTATCTTTTTTTGTTGCGTTTCCTCATTTTCTTCTCGTTTTTCGTCTCTGTTTTGAAGACGCTTTTAGATTTGGAGAAAACATGTCCAGGTGGGAGTTAAGAGGTTACTGTTTGAAAGTAGCACATAAATAAATCTGTGAATCATACCGGCTGACTCCTGTCTCGTGTGCGCCCCCTGCAGGTGAAAGGCGAGTCGAACCTCCTCGTCGACGGCTCGCTGGTGGATCTGTGCGGCGTGGTCCTGCTGTGGCGCTCCTCCGCGGGCCTCTCCCTCTGCCCCACGGACGCCCTCCTCGAGTCGCACCGGCGGGACCTGAACTCCGCCCGCCCCCAGTGCCCCGTGGGCCTCTACACCCTCCACTTCCCCCCCAGACCCCCGCGAACCCCCCTCCCCGCGCCGGGCCTGGAGCCGGGCCCGGAGCCGGACCCCGGGCAGCCCTGGGTGTACGTGCGCTGCGGCCACGTGCACGGGCACCACGCCTGGGGGAGGGGGTCGTGCCCCATGTGCAGGGCGCGGGGGCCCTACGTGCCGCTGTGGCTGGGGCTGGAGCGCGGCTTCTGCGTGGATTCGGGGAAACCCAGTCACGCGCTGGTCCCCTGTGGACACGTCTGCTCGAGCCGGACCGCCGCGTACTGGAGCCTCGTGCGCACGCCTCACATGCACGCTCCTGCTGCCGTGCACGCCCCCGCCAACGTGCACGCCCCCGCTAACGGGCACGGCTCTCAGACCTCCTGCCCGTTCTGCTGGAACCCGCTGGACGCTGAGACGCCTCATGTGCAGCTCATCTTCCAGACGCCCATCGATTAGAACAGTCTGACCCTCATGTCATTTTTTTACTGGATTTTTGTCATTTTTTTACTGGATTTTTGTCATTTTTTTTCCTGCCCGTTCTGCTGGAACCCACTGGACACTGAGACGCCTCATGTGCAGCTTTATTGTTTTCTGTACAGCTGGTCTGTCAGGGCTGTTTAACCTCTTAACTCCCGCCTGAACCGAGAGCGTTTTCTCCAGTTCAGCTTTACCCAAATCCTGTAAGCCAGTGTGACTCCTCATTTGAAAGACCTACAAAACTAAATGGATCTTTTTCCTCACGTCATCAGATTTTTTTTCATCACTATTTTTGTTGGGCAGCCGAATTTTCGTGACTTTTTTGTGACTTTTTCGTAATTTTATTTTAATTTTTTTGTAAAAATTTTCGATTTTTTTTGTCAGATTTTTCGATTTTTTTTTGTCAGATTTTTCGATTTTTTTGGTCAAATTTTTCGATTTTTTTTGTCACATTTTTCGATTTTTTTGTGTCAGATTTTTCGATTTTTTTTTGTAAAATTCTTATCACTTTTTCGTCCATTTAAAAAAAAAAAAATCGTCAAATTTTTCCTCAATTTTTGTCAATTTTTTGTGACTTTTTCATCAAATTATTCACATTTTTTTGTCAAATTCTTATCACTTTTTCGTCCATTTTTTCTCAATTTTTCGTCTAATTTTTCTCACTTTTTTGTCAATTTTTTAGTCAATTTTTCGCACTTTTTTGTCAAATCTTTGTCTATTTTTGTCATTTTTTTTGTACATTTTTCATCAATTCTTTCACTTTTTTCACATTTTCATCCTTGTTTTCGTCTCAGTTTTGTTGCTATTTTCACACCTTTTTTCCAGAAGCTTTTGGATTGGGGTAAAGCTGGAGAAAATGTGCTCGGTTCAGGTGGGAGTTAAGGGGTTAAATAACGTAGATAATGATTTTCAGGCCTGTTCTTCACAAGTTGGCTGTTTGTTGTGGTCACTGTTGTCTTTGTGTACTTAATACTACTACTACTACTACTACTACTACTACTACTACTACTACTGCTCCTACTACTACTACTGCTCCTACTACTACTACTGCTCCTACTACTACTACTGCTCCTACTACTACTACTACTGCTACTACTACATCTTTATCGGCTGCCAAATGTATTAAAGGCCTATTTTCTGTTAAACACCTGGAGTCGTGTTTGTTTCTGTTCCACCTGATGATGTAATGAGGTGCTGGTTCTCTGTGTTTTTTAACCTCTTAACTCCCGCCTGAACCGAGAGCATTTTCTCCAGTTCAGCTTTACCCAAATCCTGTAGGCCAGTGTAACACCTCATTTGAAAGCTAAGATCTACAAAACTCATCTAAATGGATCTTTTTTCCTCACGTCATCACATTTTTTTTCATCTTTTTTTTGGGAGGGGGGTTTCAACTCATTTTGTAGCTTTTTTGTCATTTTTTTAAATCCATTTTTTGTCATTTTTTGTCACATTTATTGTCATTTTTTAATCATTTTTTTGTAATTTTTTGGTTAATTTTTGTCACATTTTTTGTCTTTTTTAAATCATTTTTTTGTCTTTTTTTGTCACATTTTGTCATTTTTTTCGTCAATTTTTTATCACATTTTTGTCATTTTTTCATCATTTTTTTAATCCATTTTTTGTCATTTTTTGTATCAATTTTTTGTCACATTTTTGTCATTTTATTTCGTCAAATTTTTATCACATTTTTGTCATTTTTACATCTTTTTTTTCATCAATTTTTCGTCTCTTTTTTGTCATTGTTTTCGTCTCAGTTCTGTCTCTATTTTCACCGCTTTTTCCCAGAAGCTTTTGGATTGGGGTAAAGCCGAACTGGAGAAAATGTGCTCGGTTCAGGCGGGAGTTAAGGGGTTAAAGTCTACACACCAGATTCCCATCACTTCAGCCCACAAATTGCCTCCACTCCACAGCATGTATCGGGAACAACTGGTTACATTTACCACACACATTATTATAAGTTCTAAAAGCCTCCAGTCGTGTGTCTGTGTCCTCTGTGGTGGACGTGGGTCTGGAGTCTGTAAGTCAGGCCTATTGTCCTACACAGAAGAACATCCAGAGCTTTCTCCTACTGTCCTACACAGAAGAACATCCAGAGCTTTCTCCTACTGTCCTACACAGAAGAACATCCAGAGCTTTCTCCTACTGTCCTACACAGAAGAACATCCAGAGCTTTCTCCTACTGTCCTGCACAGAAGAACATCCAGAGCTTTCTCCTACTGTCCTACACAGAAGAACATCCAGAGCTTTCTCCTACTGTCCTACACAGAAGAACATCCAGAGCTTTCTCCTACTGTCCTACACAGAAGAACATCCAGAGCTTTCTCCTACTGTCCTGCACAGAAGAACATCCAGAGCTTTCTCCTATTGTCCTGCACAGAAGAACATCCAGAGCTTTCTCCTACTGTCCTACAGAAGAACATCCAGAGCTTTCTCCTACTGTCCTACAGAAGAACATCCAGAGCTTTCTCCTACTGTCCTACACAGAAGAACATCCAGAGCTTTCTCCTACTGTCCTACACAGAAGAACATCCAGAGCTTTCTCCTATTGTCCTGCACAGAAGAACATCCAGAGCTTTCTCCTATTGTCCTGCACAGAAGAACATCCAGAGCTTTCTCCTACTGTCCTACACAGAAGAACATCCAGAGCTTTCTCCTACTGTCCTACACAGAAGAACATCAGAGCTTTCTCCTACTGTCCTACACAGAAGAACATCCAGAGCTTTCTCCTATTGTCCTGCACAGAAGAACATCCAGAGCTTTCTCCCAGGGCTGCTCGATTATTGAAAAAATAATAATCACGATTATTCAAACGATTATTTGTTGCCTTTAAAAAAATCCATCAAAAAAAAGACAAAAATCCATAAAAAAAAGACAAAAATCCATAAAAAAGACAAAAATCCATTAAAAAAAAAGACAAAAATCCATAAAAAAAAGACAAAAATCCAGCAGAAAAATGACAAAAATCCATTAAAAAAAAGACAAAAATCCATTAAAAAAATGACAAAAATCCATAAAAAAAATGACAAAAATCCATAAAAAAAAGTGACAAAAATCCCAAAATTAAAAATTAGAAAAAAAATGTGGGAATTTTTTTTTTTTGAAAAAATAAAAAAATAAAAAAAAAGAAAAAAAAAATTATAATCGATTTTTTGCGATTATGCTAATTTTGTAATCGTTTACTGTTGTAATCGAAATCGTAATCGAATTTCGATTAATTGCACAGCCCTACTTTCTCCTACTGTCCTGCACAGAAGAACATCCAGAGCTTTCTCCTACTGTCCTACACAGAAGAACATCAGAGCTTTCTCCTATTGTCCTACACAGAAGCACATCCAGAGCTTTCTCCTACTGTCCTACACAGAAGAACATCCAGAGCTTTCTCCTACTGTCCTACACAGAAGAACATCCAGAGCTTTCTCCTACTGTCCTGCACAGAGGAACATCCAGAGCTTTCTCCTACTGTCTTACACAGAAGAATCTAAATGGATCTTTTTCCTCACGTCATCACATTTTTTTTCCATCTTTTTGGGGGTGGGTTTTCAACTCATTTTGTAGCTTTTTGTCATTTTTTTTAAATCAATTTTTTGTCTTTTTTAAATGTTTTTTTTTGTCATTTTTTGTCACATTTTTTGTCTTTTTTTAATCATTTTTTTGTCTTTTTTAAATACATTTTTTGTCTTTTTTTAATCATTTTTTTGTCTTTTTTAAATACATTTTTTGTATTTTTTTGGTCACTATTTCATCATTTTTTTGTAATTTTTTGTCACATTTTTTTGTCTTTTTTAAACCTTTTTTTTTTTTCATTTTTTGGTCAATTTTTAGTCTTTTTTAAATACATTTTTCGTCACTTTTTTCTCACATTTCCATCATTGTTTTCGTCTCAGTTCTGTCTCTATTTTCTCACCTTTTTTCCAGAAGCTTTTGGATTGGGGTAAAGCCAAACTGGAGAAAATGTGCTCGGTTCAGGCGGGAGTTAAGGGGTTAAAGTCTACACACCAGATTCCCATCACTTCAGCCCACAAATTGCCTCCACTCCACAGCATGTATCGGGAACAACTGGTTACATTTACCACACACATTATTATAAGTTCTAAAAGCCTCCAGTCGTGTGTCTGTGTCCTCTGAGGTGGACGTGGGTCTGGAGTCTGTAAGTCAGGCCTACTGTCCTACACAGAAGAACATCCAGAGCTTTCTCCTACTGTCCTACACAGAAGAACATCCAGAGCTTTCTCCTACTGTCCTACACAGAAGAACATCCAGAGCTTTCTCCTACTGTCCTACACAGAAGAACATCAGAGCTTTCTCCTACTGTCCTACACAGAAGAACATCCAGAGCTTTCTCCTACTGTCCTGCACTGAGAACATCCAGAGCTTTCTCCTACTGTCCTGCACAGAAGAACATCCAGAGCTTTCTCCTACTGTCCTACACAGAAGAACATCCAGAGCTTTCTCCTACTGTCCTACACAGAAGAACATCAGAGCTTTCTCCTACTGTCCTACAGAAGAACATCCAGAGCTTTCTCCTACTGTCCTACAGAAGAACATCCAGAGCTTTCTCCTATTGTCCTACACAGAAGAACATCCAGAGCTTTCTCCTATTGTCCTACACAGAAGAACATCAGAGCTTTCTCCTATTGTCCTGCACAGAAGAACATCAGAGCTTTCTCCTACTGTCCTACACAGAAGAACATCAGAGCTTTCTCCTACTGTCCTGCACAGAAGAACATCAGAGCTTTCTCCTACTGTCCTACACTGAGAACATCCAGAGCTTTCTCCTACTGTCCTGCACAGAAGAACATCCAGAGCTTTCTCCTACTGTCCTACACAGAAGAACATCCAGAGCTTTCTCCTACTGTCCTACACAGAAGAACATCCAGAGCTTTCTCCTATTGTCCTGCACTGAGAACATCAGAGCTTTCTCCTACTGTCCTGCACTGAGAACATCCAGAGCTTTCTCCTATTGTCCTGCACTGAGAACATCAGAGCTTTCTCCTACTGTCCTGCACAGAAGAACATCCAGAGCTTTCTCCTACTGTCCTACACAGAAGAACATCCAGAGCTTTCTCCCCTCCAGTTTGGCTTTACCCCAATCCAAAAGCTTCTGGAAAAAAGGTGAGAAAATAGCAATAAAACAATGATGGAAATGTGACAAAAAAGTGAGAAAACGTTGACAAAAAAAGTGACGAAAAATTTATGAAAAAGTGGCAAAAATGTGACAAAAAATGGATAAAAAATGTAAAAAATGTGACAAAAAAATTGCCAAAAAATTGCCGAAAAATTGCCGAAAATGTGACAAAAATGTGACAAAAAAGTGACAAAAAGTTGATTAAAAATGGACAAAAAAATGACAAAAATGTGAAAAATAAAAATAAAAATATAAAAAAAAAAACTAAGGCAAAAATGTGACAAAAAATGTATCAAAAATTGACGAAAAAATGACAAAAATGTAATAAAAAATCACAAAAAATCGATAAAAAAAAATGTCAAAAATGTGACAGTTTGTGACAAAAATGTGACAAAAAAAGTGACAAAAAATTGATTAAAAATGGACGAAAAAATGACAAAAATGTGACAAAAAAAATAAATAAATAAGGCAAAAATGTGACCAAAAAATGATTAAAAATTGACGAAAAAATGACAAAAATGTGACAAAAAATGTATCAAAAATTGACGAAAAATTGACAAAAATGTGACAAAAAATTACAAAAAATCGATTAAAAAAAAAGTAAAAAATGTGACAAAAAAATTGACGAAAAATTGACGAAAATGTGACAATTTGTGACAAAAATGTGACAAAAAAAGTGACAAAAAATTGATTGAAAATGGACGAAAAAATGACAAAAATGTGACAAAAAATAATTAAAAAAAAGATTAAAAAAATGTAAAAAATGTGACCAAAAAATGATTAAAAATTGACGAAAAAATGACAAAAATGTGATAAAAAATTACAAAAAATCGATAAAAAAATATGTCAAAAATGTGACAAAAAATGTGATAAAAAATTACAAAAAAGTTACAAAAATGAGTTGAACACCCAACAAAAAAATGCGATGACGTGAGGAAAAAGATCCTCTCGGTTCAGGCGGGAGTTAAGAGGTTAACCATTTCCCTGGCCCTAACCTTAATTTGTGTCATGATATCTCACGTTTTCACAGCAGACGTCCCTCCGGAGCAGACGATCTAGCACTAACCGTTATTAAAGCGGGGGTGAAAAGTAAAAACCACCTCAGAGTGAGTTATAAACACTGCAAAAACAGATATTGTCCAAGTGTATTCACCTAATTATTTATAGAAGATAGAAATACCACTTTTCCACTTTTCCGCTGCTCAGAGCTGTGTGGTTGTTTCTGTAACAAGCTCACAGTTAATACAACTTTTAAACCAAATAATTACATTTATATTGAGAGTTTTGTTTTCCACATCAGTGTTAATTTCGTCAACTAAAATATTTAGTCTTAATTTTAGTCAAAGTGATATTTTTGTGACTAAAATTGGACTAAAACTAAATTAAAAGTTTCTCATGAGACTAAAACTGTGACTAAAATGTCCAGATATTTGAGTCGACTAAAATCAGACTAAATAAAAAGTAAAAGGAGAGACTAAAATCATCCAAACTTGTATTGAGCGTCTGAAAGAGCCTCAGATCATGTTTAAAGGATCAGCTCTGAGCTTTGTTCATGTGGAGCAGAAACATGAAGCAGAGGAACAACATTAAACATGATTAGAATCAATATTATCAATGCAAAGTCCACTCAATTAGTCTTAAATTCAGTCGACTAAAACTAGACTAAAATTGAAACGATTTTTTTGACTAAATCTCGACTAAAATTAAATTACATTTTAGTCAAAAGACTAAGACTAAAACTAAAATATGTCAAAATTAACACTGTTCCACATTTTAAATCTTCATTGTTTTCTGCCAAATCAGTTTTTTGTTGTAACTTTGTTCTTTCGTTTAAAAACAATGATTAAAATAATACCTGGGTCGTTTGTTCTGTTCAATTCACACGTAAATCCTGCATATTCTCCGTCTCCAGGTGGTCGTCGGTTCCTCCGTCAGGCCGGGCGGGGCCGGTCTGGGTCACAATGGGCCGACCCAGTGTAGCCTAACCATAAGAACCATTATCTGAAAATGCCAGTGTTTTACATCAGTGGTTCTAAAGTGGTCCGGCTCCGAGACCCAACATTACCTGAATGACAAAGTGTGACCCAAATAAAACTGTACTTTGTCATATATTGTATAAAATATTGTATTTACCACATTATGATCAAAACAGCCCAATAATATGACATTGAACAGACTCCAGTGTTTCCGTGTAGTTTCAGAGGAAACAGAAAAAGACTCGTGACCCACTTTTGAGCCCCGACCCACCAGTTGAGAATCAGTTTTACATTATACATGTGGGATGTTCTGCAAAGACATTAAACAATCCACTATAAAAAGACACTATTCCTTTACTTTAACAGGTATTTGATCTCGTATTTGCATAATAAAATCAATGTATTAAAGGAACAGGCCAGTGTTTATCCATACTGAGATATGTTCTTACCTGAGCTGTGACGAGTTCTTTAGGACCTGTCTGATCTTCAGTCACGTAAACACAGCGCAGACGGCGTTAGCATTTAGCCTCTCCCTCTCTCCTCTATAGCTCCAAAACAGGTCAAGATAGAAGCTACCAAGCTCTTCCACGTTTCCCCTATTTAAATATGGTTACGTGAAGTGTTCCACTACAAAGTATAATTACACACAATTAAACAATGTGGATTTTCTAAGCGGATAAAAGGGGGAACTATATTGTAAGGCGTAATAATACCAGGAGTAGTTCGAAATCCGCGCAGTAATCTTCATTTTACTGCGCAGTAACTTCACTGTGCGGACGCCAAATAACTCCTGGTATTATTACGCCTTACAATATAGTTCCCCCTTTTATAGATACAGACGCATCTCTGGAATCGCCCATATATGGCCATTTTTGAAAACAGTTAAGGGGGAAAACAATTTTGAAAAAATGTAAACTTTCTCTAATTATTCAAAAACTACTTTAACAAACGCTGAATTATGAACATAGACACAGACGCATCTCGTCATAGAAGGGGGCGTGGCTTCGCCGAGGGGGAAAATAGAATCTTTAGAGAAACACAATTTTTCACTGTTTTTAGCCATTTTCTGGTGGAATATGAACTTATTACTTACTTAAATAAAGTCAAGTGTAAATCGGGCCCATGTGGATATTTTCTCACAGCAGATTGTTCAGTAGAAGTGAAAAAACGGCAGTTGTAGCAAGCACTAGCTAACCGTTAGCATTAGCCCGATGTAACATGTAGCATCAAGTTAGCATTCTCCGTTATTTATGTATTTATGGGCTGTTGAACCACTTTGCTCCTCCCCATGTCTTTGTATCTTTGTTTAGCAGAAACTATATTCATAATTCAGCGTTTGTTACAGTCGTTTTTGAATAATTAGAGAACATTTTCATTTTTTCAAACTGTTTTCCCCCTTAACTGTTTTCAAAAATGACCATAAATGGGCAATTCGAGAGATGCCGTCTGGATCTATAAAAGGAGGAACTATATTGTAAGGCGTAATAATACCAGGAGTAATTTGGCCTCCGCACAGTAAAGTGAAGATTACTGCACGGATGCCGAACTACTCCTGGTATTATTACGCCTTACAATATAGTTCCTCCTTTTATCCGCTTAGAAAATCCACATTGTTTAATTGTGTGTAATTATACTTTGTAGTGGAACACTTCACGTAACCATATTTAAATAGGGAAAACGTGGAAGAGCTTGGTAGCTTCTATCTTGACCTGTTTTGGAGCTATAGAGGAGAGAGGGAGAGGCTAAATGCTAACGCCGTCTGCGCTGTGTTTACGTGACTGAAGATCAGACAGGTCCTAAAGAACTCGTCACAGCTCAGGTAAGAACATATCTCAGTGTGTAAAAACGCTGGCCTGTTCCTTTAACTATAAAACTCTCGGGACACATTTCAAGTCGTCGGGCGGTAAAGACTGAACACACAAAAAAAAAACCAAGAGTCGTTTTGTTTTTGTAAAAATAGCCAGCTTTATCTTCTCTAAGTCAAAGACAGCTTTTACAAACAGGATTCTTCTCCCCACGTCCATCTCGTAACCAAATATTTCCACAAAAATAAAAGGAAAAAATAAATCAAAACTCGACACACGACAAAAACCCCAGAAGTCCGTCCTTCAACCCCTCGAGTTTACATTCAAACCTGCCGCTCAAACTGTGCATCATTTTATATTACATATTAACAAACGGGGGATCGGAAGAGGAAGCAAAAACAATCTTTATTATAATACTTAGGGCTGGAGCTACATCGGATTCGTTCGGGGGCCGTTTTTTCCTTTCGCCCGCACTCGCTGCTCTTTCGGACGGAGAAGAGAGAGTCCATTTTGTTTTTCGGAGAAGAGAGCGTCCATTTTGTTTTCGGAGACGAGAGAGTCCATTTTGTTTTTCGGAGAAGAGAGCGTCCATTTTGTTTTCGGAGACGAGAGCGTCCATTTTGTTTTCGGAGACGAGAGAGTCCATTTTGTTTTTCGGAGACGAGAGAGTCCATTTTGTTTTCGGAGACGAGAGAGCGTCCATTTTGTTTTCGGAGAAGAGAGCGTCCATTTTGTTTTCGGAGAAGAGGAGCGTCCATTTTGTTTTCGGAGAAGAGAGCGTCCATTTTGTTTTCGGAGAAGAGAGCGTCCATTTTGTTTTTCGGTCTAATCTTTAAGTCGGCGAAAAGTAACGATGTGATGTCTAAAAATCTCATCAGACAGAACCTCATGAGGCGCAAACCCGGCTTAAAAACGACACGGCAACCCCGAAAAGAGACGTGATTTTCCTAACGAGTTCCTTTCGAGTCTGGTTTGTGTGGATTTAGTCACAAAAAAAATCACAACTCTTGATTTTTCCGCTTTCCGGCACATGATCCAATCCAGCCCCAGCCGTTTTTCCACACGAGCAACAGAAGGAAAAAACCCACGTATGACACAAGAATTTTTAGTATAAAACGTATCAAAAACAAAAACAAAAAACTTGGCTGCTTCAAATCGAGGGGTACGACGGATCGTGACATTTACATATTCACACGCGTTTGGTCGGCCCAGCGCTTTTTCCTTCACACACCAAAAAAAAAAGAAGAGTTTGTTACGCCCTCCGGGTTCCTTTAGTCTCGTCTTGGTCCGAAAGTGGGTGTTTTTTTTTGTTTTTGTTTTGGGGGGAGGAGGAGGAGGAGACGCTCGGGATTTTCAGTCGCACATTTCTTCCGGGAGCTCGTGCGGGTTTAGAATCCCCGGCACGGACATCTGGATCTTGTGTTTTTCCTCCTGGGCCTGACGCAGCGCCGTTTCCCTCTCCTCCAGGAACAGGTCGGTCGTGTCCTCGCCGGCGAATTCCTGAAGAGAACGGAAAGAAAGTGACGTTAGAACTAGAAGGGATGAAGATCTAAGAGTAGAGCAGCGACATGTGAAGGAAACAATATCTGATAACGGTCTTGAATATGGCCACAAAGCGGTGATGGGGCGGTAACCGGATTACAGTCATACCCCGGTCATGTGACGCACACCGCGGGTCTGAGTGCCTCACCATCATCACCGCCCAAAAAAAAATGCCTTAAAGGGTGGGGGGTATTATGCAAAATGGACTTTTTCAAGCTTTCCATCATGTTATTCTGTCACTCCCTCATTAAAAACATGGCTGAAGTGTTGCCTTGGCACATTCACGTATTTCTGAGTAATCTGTAAAAACTCTGATGGCGGCCATTTTAGGGATAGGTTTGCCTGAGTCCTCCTAGGAACGCCCCCACCTCCTGGAGACGCCTCCGAGCTTTGGTCACCAGCCGAGTAACCAACCACTGCTCCTCAGCAGAACCCCCTCCCCACTGATGCCACAGACAGCGTGTGGAGGGGGCGTGTCTAAAGGCTCAGAGGTTCTTAAAGAGACAGAGGCCTATTTCAAGACATTCACTACAGCCATTTTGAGAGAGACATTTTTTACAAGGCAGTTATTCTAATTTACTGCATTTACAGACCAACAGAAGGTTTGTCATCATCGTAGTGTGATATAGACTGGTGCTGTGGGACTGACAAAAGCAGAACACCCCCTCTTTAACATCAGACACAACTAAACGATTTCCCCACATAAATAAAGTGGTGGCGGCGTCCTGAGTTTTGACATTAACGTACGGCTCTCGTCTCACCTTGATCTGCACGAGGAAGTCCCGCAGGTGCTCCTTGAAGGCGGCGATGTCCTGGTTCAGACTGAAGAGGCCGGTCACAAACACCTTCACCTGAGCGCTGCAGAGGCACAGAGAGTTTAGAGCGACATCCTCAGACACACACAAACACACACACACACACACACACAAAAAACACACACAAAAAACACAGAAACACACACAAACACACAAAAAAACACAAAAAACACAAAGAAAACACAAACACACAAAAAAAAACACAAACACACAAAAAATAAAAAAACACTAACAAAAAACCCCAAAAAACACACACACAAAAAACACACAAACAAAACACAAACACACAAAAAATAAAAAAAACACTAACAAAAACCCCAATAAACAAAAAAAAACACAAACACAAAAAAACACACAACACACAAAAAACAAAAAACACAAAAAAACCCCAAAAACAAAAAAACACAAACACAAAAAACAAAAACAAAAAAAACACAAAAAAAATAAAAAAAATAAAAAAACACAAACACACAAAAATACACAACACACAAAAAACAAAAAAACACAAACACACAAAAACAAACAAACACACAACACAAAAAAACACAAACACACAAAAAAACCCACTAAAAAAAAAACACCCCAAAAAAAACAAAAACAAAAAAACACCCCAAAAAAACACCCCCCGAAAAAAACCCCACCCACTCACACACACAAACACATGAGAGCAGTTCACAGCAGTGTTTAAGTCTAAATCCTCAGTGAAAGCTAGATCTGAAATGAGACTGACTCCTGCAGATGAGGGAAGGCGTTCTTCAGCAGGTTGGCGATGTACTCCTGCACGTGCGCCTGGTTATTGGCCGGACTCGCCGCGCTCAGGGACACGCTCACTTTTCCCTCCTCCACCAGGTTAAACATGTAGGCCAGGATGGTGGCGTGCATCGTCAGCCCTGCACACACAAAGGACAGAAAAATTAAACATCCCGGTGGAGACATTCCCTTACACCCACTTTAAATAAATCACTTTAAAAACTCCTGGTTCTCCTGAAGACACACCTGCTTAAAGAAAAAACTACAGACATTCAGCTGGGAGTAGATCCTTTGTGTTTCGGCTTTGGGAAAGACCTCGACTCCCCCAGACACGCTCGAAAGGTTCATAGTGTTTTCTTAGTTAACGTCCATGAACCGGGACGAGGGCGCATACACCCTATCCCACACCTGGAAGCCCTCGTCTGGATTTACCGGTCAGCAGGGAGAGCTCACGCCCCCTACTGACCGGTAAATCCGTGTGAGCTGCCTACGACACTTCCACCACCAGGGGGCGCTTCTGAGGAAGTGATCGAAACTAGAATCTTAAGAGCCTTTGAGGTCAGACTCTCCAACACAAGCACCTACAGCAGGGCTCTAGACTGCGACCAAAATGCTGCATATGCGACTACTTTTAGAGAATGTGCGAGTAAAAAAAATAAGTGGTAGCACCTGTGCGAGCAAAAAAAAGAAATAAAGTCTAATAGGCTTTATGAGGAGTGCTGCAAATAACGTTATAAAGCATCTCCAGAGCACTTCTCTCTCTGAGAACACACACACGCACCCACCCAAGCTTCCACTATTATTGAAGAAGTCAGCTGGTAGTTTAGGCTAAACGTTTTGTCCAGGCAAGTGCCCTGCTCTCCCTGTTTGTCCGAGGGACAGGTGAAATACAGACAGCAACAGAAGCCACGTGTCCCGACATGAATTAACCTTCTATTACTTTCTGCCAATGGGCACTTTCCGACAGTTTATTCCCCAAAGAAGTATCTATTTTCACTTTTATGTTCGCCTTTAGGGGCGGTAGCGCTGCAGCCGAGCGGCGAGCTCACGAGCGCCGGTCTGAGAGAAGCACGAGCTCCAGAGGAGGAGACAGGAGCGACTGGAGAGGAGGAGACAGGAGCGACTGGAGAGGAGGAGAGAGGAGCAGAAAGAGCTCAGCGGTTTATGTTCCTACCTGAGCTCGCTCTGATCTCCTCGCGGTCAGAAAAAGCTTGTTTTAGAGCACAAATGTAAAGCTAACGGAGAGCTAACGTAAAGCTAACAGAGAGCTAACGTAAAACTAACGTAAAGCTAACAGAGCTAACGTAAAGCTAACAGCTGCTAACACCCGCCCTCAGCCGCAGCAGATTCAGCTCCTGTATTTTATTTAGGCTTTTGGCTAAAACAGATACTTTTTGCCTGTGATTAATACGGTCTTAATTGGCAGTAATACATAATTTTATAAGTGAATATCCTGCAAGTGACAGTGATATTGCAGATTTGGAAAGAAAGAGAAGATGGAAGATGAATAATAATGGATTGAAAACACAAAATTAAAGCAGAACAATGCAAAAAAATATATAATAAAACTATATAAAATCACTATTATTAATATGAAAAACTCAATTTTAAAAAGTTTTAACAGTATTTTAATCATTGTTAGGATCAATTATAAGTTATTTCGAACATGTTTATAATTGTCCTTGTTGGGAATTTTGATTTTGTGTCTCGACCAAAAAATTGTCTGTGCGACCAAATGAAAAAAGTAAAACAAAACTAAAATAAAAGTTAGTCTTGAGCCCTGTACAGTATAAACATCACGTCTGTACCTGCGGTGTGCGAGGTGTCGGTGACCACGGAGAAGATGTGCTGCAGGATGTCGCAGAAATACGTCTGATAAAAGCTCTGGGCCGCCGTCTCCTCGGCCGATACGTTCTGCAGCAGCGAGTACAGGATCTGCAGCCCTGGGGGAGACACGGCGGGTTAAATCACTGCATTTACTACATCGTTACATCAGTGTAGAGGACAGGGAGAGGAGATGCCTGTTCTCTAGGTAATGAGATGAGATGAGATGAGATGTGGTTTATGAGTGGAATGAGGTGATCAGTGGAGCTCCAGGAAATGCCGTCACCTCTGCAGAACACCTAAACTAACCCAAACTAACCGAAAACAAACCCAAACTAACCCTAAACAAACCCAAACTAACCGAAAACAAACCCAAACTAAACCAAACTAACCCTAAACAAACTCAAACTAACCCTAAACAAACTCAAACTAACCCAAACTAACCCTAAACAAACCCAAACAAACCCCAAACTAACCCTAAACAAACCCAAACAAACCCCAAACTAACCCAAACAAACCCTAAACAAACCCAAACTAACCCTAAACAAACCCAAACAAACCCCAAACTAACCCAAACAAACCCCAAACTAACCCAAACAAACCCTAAACAAACCCAAACTAACCCTAAACAAACCCAAACAAACCCCAAACTAACCCAAACAAACCCCAAACTAACCCAAACAAACCCAAACTAACCCTAAACCAACCCTAAACAAACCCAAACTAACCCTAAACTAGGGATGCACCGATACCGATACCAGTATCGGGTATCGGGCCGATACCACAGGCTTGTACTCATACTCGTACTCATTCATGAGGTCCCGATACCAGAAACCGATACCATTTGACGTGCGGCCAGCGCAGCTACGAGGCGCAGCTACGAGGCGCAGCTACGAGGCGCACCTCTCAGCTGAGGAGAGAAGAAGCAACAAACTGGAGAATTCTTTAGTGGAAATACAATAATCCACATAGAGCTGACTTTATTACAGACGACACTCCCTAAATCAGAGTCTGTGCTGGATTTAACCAGAGCTAAATGTTGTTAGCGCTGCAGCGTCTGCAGTGTTTACAACATACAGGCTAACGTTGCTAACTCGCGGCTAGCGCACTTTTGGCCATTCTGACGCCGTTTTATGCCCAGAGGTTTATTCTTCTGAAAAACTAACCCAGCGACTAAAACGTCCTCAGAAAATCCAACTAAAAGACATACAGCATGTCCATATTGAGCGAAAATGAGCTGCAGCAGAACAATGAAAACGCTGTAGCTACTCGCTAAGTTGCTACAAAACACACGAGAAAATCCACACGGAGCTGAAGTAAAGACGAAAAGAGACCATTTAAGCAACATTTCAATACTATTGTTAAATAAAAATATATGAATAAAGCACAGGAATTGGGGAGCTTTAGGACATGGGCTTTTCTGTCAATGATGGACAGTGCAATAAAAATTAAAAATTATATTGAATGAAAATAAAAATAAATAAATAAATCATCAGCACAATTCTAATTTAACTGCTCTTAAATGTGTAGCCTACTTAAGGAAATGTAAATGAGTAAATTTGCTAATTACAAACCAATCTGCTGTGGAAAAAAGTAAGAATGTTGAAGAAAATGCCTTGTACTCGTATCGGTATTCGGTATCGGCGAGTACGTAAATCCAAGTACTCGTACTCGTATCGGTTTTAGAAAAAGTGGTATCGGTGCATCCCTACCCTAAACTAACCCTAAACAAACCCAAACTAACCATAAACTAACCTAAACTAACCCTAAACCTACTAAAAGCGTCTTATTGAGATTAATTTAAACACAGTCAATGTCACAGGGAAAAAAAGTGGAGGTGATGTCACTTCCTGGAGCTCCACTGATCACGTGACTCTCCATCGGCGGCGTATCCACCCTCTTGCCATAAATGTTAAAGGATGAAGCTAGAGCTAAGAACCTGCACCTGGACCACAGCGTGAAGAACCTGCTCCCCTGTACCTGTGTCTGCCACGTTCCTCATGGTGTGCTTGAACGCCCAGATGATGGAGTCCAGGATGAGTTTGAACTGCGCCGGAGCGATGGACAGAAACGCCGAGAAGCACATCCCGGTGGCCGACAGCAGCAGGTAGAAGAAGTGAGTCCTGTGCTCCGGGAACTCCTCGAAGTCCTGGGGAAACAACCAGCAAACGGCCGTCGATTAGAGGATCATGTGAGGAAAGAAGACGATTAATATTAGAGCTGAAACCTAAAGAAAAGTTTTTATCCTATAACACTGACTGACAGAAACCTTTACTGTAGTAATAAACATTTAACAGGCTCAAATTAAATCTGAGCAGAGCATTGGCTGTGATCTCTGTGCTCACTCAGCTACAGCAACATTAACAAGTAAACTTAGATCATGAACATGAAGCTTTGGTCTTTGTGAGGAAAAGCTCAGGTTTTGCGTCTTGGATGAACTCTGATGTAGTGTCACGATACTAAAATGAAAAACTCAATTTCAATACTGAATAAAACTCGATTCTCGATACAGATTTCAAAATCATTTCAATATTTACAATATTTGCTGTAGGAAACGTGCGTCTCTTTGTACATCTGCACCGTATTATCTACATTATAGAATACTCAACCCTGTATATGGTGTTCTTGCTTTGCATCTTCAGCTGCAAACACTAAAATATCAACAGTATAAACTAGTTACACAGTCACTGCTGTCACATTTAGGAGCAGAACTGAGCATCAAATCAAAGCACCAAAAAATCTTAAAGGAATAGGCCACCGTTTTTACATACTGAGATATGTTCTTACCTCACTTTAGTCGAGTTAATATATCCCCGTCTGGTCTTTGTCCGTGCGCTCTGTCACGCAAACAGCATGTGGATTTTATAAGCAGATAAAAAGGGGGACTATATTGTGAGGCGTAATGATACGAGGAGCACAATGTCCGCGTAGTAACTCCTAAAGACTTCCCCCGCTCACTTCCGTCAATAACCTTTAGGAGTTACTGCGCGGACGTTTTACTCCTCGTATCATTACGCCTTACAATATAGTCCCCCTTTTTATTTGCTTATAAAATCGACATGTTACATTTCTGTGTAAATATACTTGGCATGAACACACTTCACGTAACTTTATTTAAATAGGGAACACGTGGAAGAGCTTGGTAGCTTCTATCGTGAGCTTTTTCGGAGCTATATGACATGTGGGAGAGGCTGCGTATGTGCTCCGTTTGCCTGGCAGAGCGCACGGACAAAGACCAGACGGGGATATATTAACTCGGCTAAAGTGAGGTAAGAACATATCTCAGTATGTAAAAACGGTGGCCTGTTCCTTTAAGAATGTTATTAGAAAAAGGCTTGCTTAGCCTGTGCTAACTGATACATGTAACCCTGTGGATACTGCTAATCACAAAGTCGACTTTTTCAACCAAACGGCTGCTCCTTTCGACCTGGCCCAGCACCAGTCATCAGATCCTACACTGCAGTTTCAGAATTTACTTCTAACTCTGGTTTAACCACTGGTCACAGCTGCAGGTCCTTCCTGAGCTGTGGGAGCGCAGCCCGGAGGAAACACAAAAAGGATTGATACGCAGCTTCAATACCACTTCTAGTATCGAGGAATCTATTTTTCTATTTGAATTGGGACAGTGCACATTAATCACATGTTTTTTCAACATGTAAATGTGCCATGTCGGCTGCTCTAATGTAGCATAGCCTGTTAGCTAAATAAGTGTCTGTGTCGTGTACATCCTGGTCTCACGTAAGCTTAAAGACGAGCTCATCTACCGCCCTCTCTCTTCTTCTTCTGCAACCGCATGCGTGTGGTTGCCATGGCACCGACAGCAGTGAGAAAGAGGGGGTGCTTTATGTTCTTTTTAAAATGGATTCTTTTTAAAGTAATTTTTTTAATGAATTGACTCCATATTTTGTCAAACACATCCAGCATTTACGAAAGCAGTGGTGGAGCTTTAGATGAAGGAGTATTTCGGTTGTCACGGTAACGACTCTCGGCGCTGACCTTGTTGATCATGTTGAGCGTGCACTCGAACACGGCGTCGAAGATCTTGGGGATCTCCGGGGTGATGTGGACGCCCAGTTTGTTGACGATGGTTGCTATGGTGCTGAGGACCTCGGGCTCTCGCGCCGCCGGGACGTTCCTCTGGTAATCGATGAGCACGGCCTCCAGCAGCGGGGGCACGAAGTTCTCCGCCACCTGCAGGAGAGCGGAGGAACAGCACCACGGTCGCTTTAGACACATGGACGTGAGCGTGTAAACGTGTGAGGACGTGTCTGACCATCTGCGGGTCGTTGGAGCGAGTGACCCATCCTGAGATGAGCTTCAGCGTCTCCTTCTTCACCGTCCTCATGCTGCGGATCAGAGGCTGCTTCGTCACCATCTCCCCTGGACACACCGGAAACACCTTCAAGATGCTGCATTTACAGATATTATTATAAATGTAGATATACATGTAGTCACTGCTGCTGAGGTGGTAGTAGTTGTTACTGTAATAGATGTAGTAATGGTAGTAGTATTAGTATTAGTATTAGTAGCAGCAGCAGCGGTAGTAGTGGTAGTAGTGGTAGTAGTATTAGTTGCAGTAGTAGTAGTAGTAGTAGTAGTAGTAGTAGTAGTAGTAGTTGCAGTAATGGTAGTAGTAGTTGCAGTAATGGTAGTAGTAGTATTAGCTCCAGTAGTAGTAGTATTAGCTCCAGTAGTAGTAGTATTAGCTCCAGTAGTAGTAGTAGTATTAGCTCCAGTAGTAGTAGTATTAGCTCCAGTAGTAGTAGTATTAGCTCCAGTAGTAGTAGTATTAGCTCCAGTAGTAGTAGTAGTATTAGCTCCAGTAGTAGTAGTATTAGCGCCAGTAGTAGTAGTAGTAGTATTAGCGCCAGTAGTAGTAGTATTAGCTCCAGTAGCAGTAGTAGTAGCATTAGCTCCAGTAGTAGTAGTATTAGCTCCAGTAGTAGTAGTATTAGCTCCAGTAGCAGTAGTAGTAGCATTAGCTCCAGTAGTAGTAGTAGTATTAGCTCCAGTAGTAGTAGTAGTATTAGCTCCAGTAGTAGTAGTAGTATTAGCTCCAGTAGTAGTAGTAGTATTAGCTCCAGTAGTAGTAGTATTAGCTCCAGTAGTAGTAGTATTAGCTCCAGTAGTAGTAGTATTAGCTCCAGTAGTAGTAGTAGTAGTAGCTCCAGTAGTAGTAGTATTAGCTCCAGTAGTAGTAGTATTAGCTCCAGTAGTAGTAGTAGTAGTAGCTCCAGTAGTAGTAGTATTAGCGCCAGTAGTAGTAGTAGTATTAGCTCCAGTAGTAGTAGTATTAGCGCCAGTAGTAGTAGTAGTATTAGCGCCAGTAGTAGTAGTATTAGCGCCAGTAGTAGTAGTAGTATTAGCTCCAGTAGTAGTAGTAGTATTAGCGCCAGTAGTAGTAGTATTAGCTCCAGTAGTAGTAGTAGTATTAGCGCCAGTAGTAGTAGTATTAGCTCCAGTAGTAGTAGTAGTATTAGCGCCAGTAGTAGTAGTAGTATTAGCGCCAGTAGTAGTAGTATTAGTTCCAGTAGCAGTAGTAGTAGCATTAGCTCCAGTAGTAGTATTAGCTCCAGTAGTAGTAGTAGTATTAGCTCCAGTAGTAGTAGTATTAGCTCCAGTAGTAGTAGTATTAGCTCCAGTGGTAGTAGTAGTATTAGCGCCAGTAGTAGTAGTAGTATTAGCGCCAGTAGTAGTAGTATTAGCTCCAGTAGTAGTAGCATTAGCTCCAGTAGTAGTAGTATTAGCTCCAGTAGCAGTAGTAGTAGTATTAGCTCCAGTAGTAGTAGTAGTATTAGCGCCAGTAGTAGTATTAGCTCCAGTAGTAGTAGCATTAGCTCCAGTAGTAGTAGTATTAGCTCCAGTAGCAGTAGTAGTAGCATTAGCTCCAGTAGTAGTAGTATTAGCTCCAGTAGTAGTAGTATTAGCTCCAGTAGCAGTAGTAGTAGTATTAGCTCCAGTAGTAGTAGCATTAGCTCCAGTAGTAGTAGTATTAGCTCCAGTAGCAGTAGTAGTAGTATTAGCTCCAGTAGTAGTAGTATTAGCTCCAGTAGTAGTAGCATTAGCTCCAGTAGTAGTAGCATTAGCTCCAGTAGTAGTAGTATTAGCTCCAGTAGTAGTAGTATTAGCTCCAGTAGTAGTAGTATTAGCTCCAGTAGTAGTAGTATTAGCTCCAGTAGTAGTAGTATTAGCTCCAGTAGCAGTAGTATTAGCTCCAGTAGTAGCAGTATTAGCTCCAGTAGCAGTAGTATTAGCTCCAGTAGCAGTAGTATTAGCTCCAGTAGTAGTAGTATTAGCTCCAGTAGCAGTAGTATTAGCTCCAGTAGTAGTAGTATTAGCTCCAGTAGTAGTAGTATTAGCTCCAGTAGTAGCAGTATTAGCTCCAGTAGTAGTAGTATTAGCTCCAGTAGCAGTAGTATTGGCTCCAGTAGTAGTAGTAGTATTAGCTCCAGTAGTAGTAGTATTAGCTCCAGTAGCAGTAGTATTGGCTCCAGTAGCAGTAGTATTAGCTCCAGTAGCAGTAGTATTAGCTCCAGTAGTAGTAGTATTAGCTCCAGTAGTAGTAGTATTAGCTCCAGTAGCAGTAGTATTGGCTCCAGTAGCAGTAGTATTAGCTCCAGTAGCAGTAGTATTAGCTCCAGTAGTAGCAGTATTAGCTCCAGTAGTAGTAGCATTAGCTCCAGTAGTAGTAGTATTAGCTCCAGTAGTAGTAGTATTAGCTCCAGTAGTAGTAGTATTAGCTCCAGTAGTAGTAGTATTAGCTCCAGTAGTAGTAGTATTAGCTCCAGTAGCAGTAGTATTAGCTCCAGTAGTAGCAGTATTAGCTCCAGTAGCAGTAGTATTAGCTCCAGTAGCAGTAGTATTAGCTCCAGTAGTAGTAGTATTAGCTCCAGTAGCAGTAGTATTAGCTCCAGTAGTAGTAGTATTAGCTCCAGTAGTAGTAGTATTAGCTCCAGTAGTAGCAGTATTAGCTCCAGTAGTAGTAGTATTAGCTCCAGTAGCAGTAGTATTGGCTCCAGTAGTAGTAGTAGTATTAGCTCCAGTAGTAGTAGTATTAGCTCCAGTAGCAGTAGTATTGGCTCCAGTAGCAGTAGTATTAGCTCCAGTAGCAGTAGTATTAGCTCCAGTAGTAGTAGTATTAGCTCCAGTAGTAGTAGTATTAGCTCCAGTAGCAGTAGTATTGGCTCCAGTAGCAGTAGTATTAGCTCCAGTAGCAGTAGTATTAGCTCCAGTAGTAGCAGTATTAGCTCCAGTAGTAGCAGTATTAGCTCCAGTAGTAGCAGTAGTATTAGCTCCAGTAGTAGTAGTAGTAGTATTAGCTCCAGTAGTAGTAGCAGTAGTATTGGCTCCAGTAGCAGTGGTATTAGCTCCAGTAGCAGTAGTATTAGCTCCAGTAGTAGTAGTATTAGCTCCAGTAGCAGTAGTATTAGCTCCAGTAGCAGTAGTATTGGCTCCAGTAGCAGTAGTATTAGCTCCAGTAGCAGTAGTATTAGCTCCAGTAGTAGCAGTATTAGCTCCAGTAGTAGCAGTATTAGCTCCAGTAGTAGTAGTAGTAGTATTAGCTCCAGTAGCAGTAGTATTAGCTCCAGTAGCAGTAGTATTGGCTCCAGTAGCAGTAGTATTAGCTCCAGTAGTAGCAGTATTAGCTCCAGTAGTAGCAGTATTAGCTCCAGTAGCAGTAGTATTAGCTCCAGTAGTAGCAGTATTAGCTCCAGTAGTAGCAGTATTAGCTCCAGTAGCAGTAGTATTAGCTCCAGTAGTAGCAGTATTAGCTCCAGTAGTAGCAGTATTAGCTCCAGTAGTAGTAGTAGTATTAGCTCCAGTAGTAGTAGTAGTATTAGCGCCAGTAGTAGTAGTATTAGCTCCAGTAGTAGTAGTAGTATTAGCGCCAGTAGTAGTAGTATTAGCTCCAGTAGTAGTAGTAGTATTAGCGCCAGTAGTAGTAGTAGTATTAGCTCCAGTAGTAGTAGTATTAGCTCCAGTAGCAGTAGTAGTAGCATTAGCTCCAGTAGTAGTATTAG